>NW_012156456.1:0-1800 GCF_000151545.1 Saprolegnia parasitica CBS 223.65
TTTTACATGACGTGGCACCGTAGACAACCCCGAGCGAAGCGACTTGAGCGGTGTCTCGGACGAAACGCTCCAGGAAGTCGAGGCCGACAGCTACTGGTGCCTCACCAAGCTTCTCGACGACATCCAGGTTGCCATGCCTCTAGCTAGTATTCTTATTCTTCTTGTAGGACCACTATACGTTTTCACAGCCGGGCTTGCAGCGCATGGTGCAGCGCATGGAAGACCTCGTCAAGCGCTGCGACGCCGACTTGTACACGCACATTGTCGAGACCGAGTCGGTGCAGTTTGTGCAGTTTGCGTTCCGCTGGATGAACTGTCTCCTCATGCGCGAGTGCCCCCTGCACGCGATCATCCGGCTCTGGGACACGTATTTATGCGAGGACAATGGCTTTGAGAACTTCCACGTCTACGTCTGCGCGGCCATCCTCATGACCTTTGGCGACATGCTCAAGGAAATGGAGTTTCAGGACCTCGTGCTCTTCCTCCAGAGCCTCCCGACCAAAGAGTGGGAAGAGGACGACATTGAGCCGCTCCTCTCGCGCGCGTACATTCTCCAAACGTACTTTGCCGACGCGCCCAACCACATTCCCCAAGCCAAGCAGCAGTAGCCGTAGCTCGTCGCGTCGTTGAACACATTATCCTTCTTGTCTTTAATGACCTCGAGAGTCTTTGGCCTCGAATGGCGCGTTGGGCTGGAAGAGCGCACACTCGTTGCGACACGGCTCCAGCCCACGCGTGCGCAGGTTGAAGGGATGCTCGCCTGTGAACACAACCCTGACACTAGCCTTGCTGGCCAATGCGACGTCGATCGGGTTGTCCTCTTCGGGCAGCTCTGTGGCAAGCCCAGCGGCAGCCGTCGACGCCACAGAAACAACTGTGCCAGTGGCCTAGTGCTGAGCTCGAAAGTCGGCGGGAAGCACCGCGTCAGCTGGGTTCAAACGCCGGGACAACGACTGCGTCCGACACCGCCTTGGTGACGAAGTGTAAAATGTGGTCCTTGCGTCGTGAGGCGGTCTGCAGCGGCTTGAACGAGACGTTCATTCGGGCGTGATGCTGGTTTGGTTGCCGCGTCTTCATAACGTTCAGCCTTTCTGTGCCAAGAAACGTGCGCTCGCAAGATATGGCACCTACGAAACGACCAAGAAATCCTCGATGGGCAGCTACCTCCAGGAGACGCTGCGCTGCAAGGGCACCAAGATCTGCAGCCCGTTCGCGCGCGAGATCAACGGAAAGGAGGTCATCGGATATGTCTCGTCCGGGACAGGCGAAGTGTTTGCCTACTCGGAGGGGAAGCACTCGGCGCTCGCGTACACAGGCGGCGAGCCGTACGGCGCAGTCTTTGACGCGCACGGCAAGGTGCACATCGCCGACTGCGCGCACGCTGCGATTCTGCGCGTCGACCTCGCCAACCACAGCCACCAGCCCGGCATCGTCGTCAAGGTCTACGAGGAAAAGCCCTTTCGCGTACTATGGCTCGATAAAGAAGCGTGTGCGAGATTCGAGTCGTAGGGCCCCAGCAGCATTGCGATTTCGCCGGCCAACACGTACTTTACCGACAGCGGGCCGCTCGGCGAGACGACGCTCGAGAACCCACGCGGCAGCGTCTTTTGCATCGCCGCCAACCCGAGCGGCGGCCAAATTCTCAAGCCATTGGCGCTCGACTGCCTCGCCCACCCGTGCGCCGTCGCCGTCTCGCCCGATTCGAAGCTCGTGTAGGCCCTTTTCCACTGTGGAATGTATGGAAGTGGTGCTAGGTACGTGGCCGAGATGATGGCCAACCGCGTCTTGCGCTTCGTCCAG
>NW_012156456.1:3096-5354 GCF_000151545.1 Saprolegnia parasitica CBS 223.65
CTGGCGACCACGATGCTCAAGAAGCGCAAGCACGACATGATCGTCAAGCCCGTGCCAAAGCGTGCGGGCCCACCGAGCCAGCAGTGGCGGCCATCGCTGCCACCCGAGATCGACCAAGCGTCATCGCCATCCTCCTTCTGCTGCAGCTACGTCGAGACGCAGACCAAGTTCAGCCGCCTCGCGCTGGGCCGTGACCCACCATAAGAGTGTACAGTCAGTAGTGGGTGGTTGTATTTCAAGTAAGACACGTCGAGGTTCTATTTACATGGCCGCAATGTCCTTGAAAAGCACGACGATGGCCGTGACGTTGTCTCTTGAGCCTTGCGTGCCGATCGCATACTCGACGAGCGCCTAGACGCATTATTACGCTGCTGTACATGGAGAGTGTTCAGTACCTCGACGGTGCGCTGGACGTCGCCGCCTTTGCGCAGTTGGGTTCTAGCACCAGAAGCGTCACATTCGGGGGCAAGTGAAGACGCGTACGTGACAAAGTCGACGGCTTCTTGGTCCTCAAACACATCAAAGAGGCCGTCGCTGCCCAGCAATAAAAAATCTTCCTCGTCTACTCCCATCGATGCGGCGGCAATGCAAGAAGCAACGCAAGACGTACCCGTGACGTCGGTCGTCGTCACTTCGGGCGTCGCAATGACCAATGGCCCTTTCAGGATCTCATTCGGGTTCACGACCGGCTGCTCGACGCCAAACTCGTCCTCGAGACGCTACTATCCTCAGCACTTGATGCGTGCAGTAGATAGAGCATACCAGATTCGACTGGCTGCCATGCGTGTCGTACGTCTTGAACTCGCAGTCGCCAAAGGCACGTGACACGGCCAGCTCGCCCATGATGCGTCTACGATGCACAGGTCAAGGTTTGGTCGACTGCGACGGCAGGTAGGTGATACCCGTGGATGATAAAGCCGCCCGTGTCTCGAATCCGCTGGGCTTCGTCCGGTCTAAGCAGCATGAGAGTGGTCTTCGCTTGGTAGACGCGGCGAGACCTCGAGGGCTTGTGGTCGTTGGAGAGCCGGACGGCCGCGCCATTTCGGCTGAGGACCGTACGCGAGTCCCCGACGTTCGCAACATACATGCGGCGACCTGCAATAAAGACCGTTGTCGCCGTACTGCCCGCTTGCGGTCGGTCCGACTCCTATCTCAAAAGTGGTAAAAAACATCCCCTTTTTCGTCAATGGAACCTGGAGAAACGCCGCGTCCGTCTGTTCAAAGGCCGTCGTGAGGCTCTACAAGTATGCAATGAGCGATGGAGATGGCGCGCGGAGAACGCACAGCGACGATGAGAGCGTCCACGTCGGCGGCGTTGGAAAGATCGGCGTCGGCTGTTCGCATCTACCACGACTAAGACCTCGCGCAGGACCCATCGACGCCTACTTGGAGTTCGCTGATAATGTGCTTGTGCAGGTTGTCGTGCAGGTAGACCGAGGCTTCGAGGCCGCCTATCGACACATATATGTTCGTTTAGCTCTTGTTGAAGTGGTTTTCGTACCATGGCCGTCAAAGACGCCAAAGAAGGACTGCGGGGCATAGCCTGCTTTGGAGAGCGCGGCAATGTTCATATCCTACGCCCGGTATTGCCGACGCAAGCAAGCCATCGGCGTACCTGGATGAGCGAGTGCGCGTCTTCCATGTGCTTTCGGCAGCCCATGTTGTCGTTGACGCCATAGTCAAACCTACTACTACTTGCAGCCAACGCCTTGGAGCCAAAGGAATACCGGTTGACGGACAAGCAGGTTTGGGAGACGAGAATGTGGTCGCCAATCTCGAGACGGTACGGATCTGCGTACGCGCCGCAGAGCTTCATGAACGTGCCATTGGTCGACCCGACGTCGTGGACGTAGAAGCGTCCGTCGGCAGCGTCGCACCAGATGGACGCGTGGCGCCGCGAGAGCTCGCCGTCGCCTGCCACCCGCCATGAGTCCCATCCAGAGTGCGGTAGATATACACCTGTGTGGATGGTGTTGTCGGCGGACCGGCCAATGGTCGCGCCACGCCCGTCCACGTCGTACGTGTTGCCGACCAGCTTTCCAGAGAGGACCTTGAGGCGCATGGACGATGGGCCGAGCGAGAGGACTTCAATATCGGACTTGCCGGCGCGGAACTGGCACCCGAGCGAGAGCGGCCACTGAGTCTTGGACGCGTGGTCGTCGAGGCTCACGGGGCTCAGGCGGATGTACGTGGCGTTCGTGCCGTCGTTGCCGTTCGTAATGTAGAACCCGGGTCCATGCAACGGATGCACGGCGTGC
>NW_012156456.1:5454-6838 GCF_000151545.1 Saprolegnia parasitica CBS 223.65
ATGGTCGTTCCATTGCAGCAGCTGCCGCCTCCTCCTCGCTTCCTAATGACGTGGGGCAGGCTTTGTCTGGAGCAAATGCCGAGCCAGTACACTTGTAACTGAGCTTAGAGCTTAGAGCTGGAGATTAGAGCTTAGATCTTGGATCTTAGAGCTTGGAGCTTGGAGCTTGGAGCTTGGAGCTTGGAGCTGCGGGTCGCTCGTCGCAGGTCCAGCTGCTGCTGCTTCGGGATGGAAAATTCGCGACCAAATATTGGGCCTATCAAATATTGACCCACGTCATCGAACCACATACCGGTAGAGTGAGCAAACTCAAACTCAACTCAACGTAGCAAGCGGCACCCACAAGGATTCTCGCGTGATCGTTCAATTCGAGTTGTACAAGGGCTTGTGCGTTGTCACTCGTGCCGACTAGTTTTTTTAGAATGTCAATCCATGCATTTCAAACGCAAAAGACACTCCAAGTGAGAATAGCATGCGAAACTCAAAATCTACTTTAAGTACAAACTAAACTACGACCAGCGCCATCCGTTTAACGGACAAGGCGCTCAAGGACGCGCTTCTTCTCCTCCAACTCGCGGAGCGTGGCATCCTCGTGGTCCTCGAGCCACTCGCGGGCCTCACGGATCGTGTTCTCGGCGGCGGCATCGCCCTTCTCGCGGGTGAGCTCGAGCGCGCGGTAGATGAAGCCCTCAAGCGAGTTGCGGGCCTCGATCTTCTTGAGCGCCTCGGCATCCTCCTTCTTGAACTTCTCGGCCTCTTCGACCATGCGGTCAATATCAGCCTGGCTCAGGCGGCCGTGGTTGTTCGAGATCGTAGTCTCGGCCTTGGCGTTCGTCTTCTTGTCGCGGGCCGACACGTTGAGGATACCGTTGGCATCAATCTCGAACGTGACCTCGACCTGGGGCTCGCCGCGCTTGGCGCGCTCAATGCCCGAGATCGTGAACTCGCCGAGCTTGTTGTTGTGGTCCACGCAGGCACGCTCGCCTTCGTAGATGACAACGTTCACCTGCGTCTGGTAGTCCGACTCCGTGGTGTAGACGCGCGTCTTCTTGACCGGGATGGCCGTGTTGCGCTTGATGAGCACCGACATGACGCGGCCGACCGTCTCAATACCGAGCGAGAGCGGCGTCACATCGACGAGGAGGAGCGAGTTCGTGGCGTCGTTGCGGATGCCCGAGAGGATGGCACCCTGGACGGCGGCACCGTACGCGACGGCCTCATCCGGGTTGATCGACTTCGAGAGCTCCTTGCCGCCGAAGACAGCCGAGAGCATGTTCTGCACCTTGGGGATACGCGTGGAACCGCCGACGAGGACGAGCTCCGTGATCTCGTTGGGCTTCATGTTGGCATCCGAGAGGACCTTGAGGACGGTCTCCTCCGTGCG
>NW_012156456.1:7575-110282 GCF_000151545.1 Saprolegnia parasitica CBS 223.65
CTTGCAAGGCGAATTGCGAAATGAATCGTGGCCAGCGCTCGGCCGTTTTCCGGATTCCGTTTTAAATTGCAGCCGCGCGCGATGTCGCGGCAATGCATTGCTTGCGTGTTTTAATGCATACGCGATAGAAAAGGCAAGAGAAGCGACGTCAAACGCAATGAATTACACGCGTCCAACGAGCGCGTTATTTAAATACGCGGTGATGAGTGTCAACGGGCGATATCCGGATACGCCACCGCACGAAGGCCTGATTTGGCGCTGGCCAAGAATGCGAGACCCGTTCCAGACCATCCTTTTTCTGGCCCGCCACAGGCCGTCGTTCGGCGCCTCTGATTGGCTGAGTTGCGGATCTGTGACAAAGCGCGCATGTGATTGGCTCCGGCCGGTGCCGACTTGCGCGGTCGGCTCGAAAAGTCCTCGTTTCACAAGTGTTTAATACACGTGGCGTTTTGTACGCAGGGAGAGGCGGCTACGATCCCCGACGTTGTCAAAACCACGTTGCATGGAGAGGGTAATGTGGAAGGTAAGGGATCTCCATTACGCCCCTGCATGCTTGATGGAGGCATTGGTGGTGGTTGGGCTGCCTCTGTCGTGTGTGCGTGGTGGTGGAAACGAAGGCGGTGCCATGCACCAGACATCGTCGTTTGGGATGTACGACGGGATGTGTGTCAACAAGGAACACGGATGCAGCGTACAGGTACGTAGCGAGCACGAATTTCCAGCGAGCACATCAAATAACTGTCGTACTCGGTATTTTGAGAGCCAAACGGTTCTGCAACACTACTTGGACGTCCATGCAAGTGTATGCCACGTGCGCTTGAAACTGAGAAACTGATAAAAGCGTTATCGGGTGCAAGCCTTGTGCATGGGAAACGTAGTGGACGGTTTGATCTAATCGAGCACGTCGAGCTACTGCTGCTCGGTCCGCTCCATTGTCACCGCTATTGGCCAAAGACAACTCTTGCCCAAAGCTTCGAGTCGTATCCCCTCGTCGAGCAGGGAGGCGCTCATACAAGCTCGACGGCAGATCACCAAATGTCATGTCAACGTCGAGTCCCTCGTCAGAATGCACGCGTCGCCCACCATTTTCTCGAGAGTTATAATTCTTCTACGAAAACCGTTCTGCAAGCTCTCGACAACGTGGTGCACCTACCGAATGGCGCCACAATGGCCAAACAGTTCTTGAAGCGCCGAGTGCCATCGAACAAACCAGTACATCAGCCTTCAAGATGCAGAGACTCGGCCAATCGAGGTATCGGTGCAGAACGGTCACGAGCCCCATTGCCTCAAGATCAATCATGCAAAGACTAGGATACCTGGATCTGCGCGTTATCTAGCAAAATTCGGCCATCGGTGGATCTTTCTGCGAGATGCACGTCAGATATGTCGTGCTGCCTAGTCGGGCAGACCAGAACCCAGCGGTTGGACCACGATGGTGATCGCACTGGGGATTACGCTGCAGTCGCGAGGAGAAGGTGTGCTGTAACCTTAGTCGGGTCCGTCACATTGGTCCTACTGATATGCAATAAAGTAATTCACGGCAATAGTCTTTCAATGCATTTCAATGGAAGTATCACGCATGTCATTTGAACGCTTCGTTGGTTGTCGTGGCGGGTGTCATGGTGCGACGACTATGTTTCAGAATTTGACAGTGAACATGTTGATGGAAGATCGCCGACGACTACCATGCACTTGAGTGGCATCCTTGCAAAGGTGCACTGAAATGGAGACCACAGTTGAAGAAGACCACTCATAGATTGAGGATTACCCATCCTGAGTTGCATATCATTCCACAGATGTACACAATTGTCCGAACCCGACAACTTTACATACCAAAGTTCTTGCTGGTGACATAGACAATCGTTGCACTAAGATTGTACAGTGTCTTTTCTGCAGTCGCTTGAGGTTTGGCGTCGCTTCAACCAGGGTTCAATCGCTACCTTCAACGATACCCTTTCCTGGTATGACGCGCATGAAAACAACATGTATCAAACACCTCGCACCAACATTGCATGTTTAAAACACGCACTTCAACCGACCCCAATCAATGCAATTTAATGGGTTCAACAAAATGCGATACAAATCACGAGTGATACAAGCACCCAATTGGCATGCGAAAAAAAGTACGGTCCCACCCTGCCAAGCTATCTTTCGGCTATGTCCTATTCTCATATGCCAAATGTCCTGGTTTCAAAAACCACGTGGGAACTTGACATCGCGCGCGGCTGCAATTTAAAACGGAATCCGGAAAACGGCCGAGCGCTGGCCACGATTCATTTCGCAATTCGCCTTGCAAGAAACACCATGGCCCCTCAACGTCGTCGCGCCGGCAAGTCCACGAAGGACGCCCATGCCAACCTCTCTGCCGAAGAGCGCGTCGCCGCTGGCACGGAAGCCAAGAACCGCGGTAACGCGGCGTACGCCGCCGGCGACCACGCCACGGCCATCAAGGAGTTCACGGCCGCCATCGCGTACGAGCCGGAGAACCACATCTACTACTCGAACCGCTCGGCTGCGTACTTGAGCGCCGGCAACGCCGCGCAGGCGATGGCCGATGCCAACAAGTGCATTGAGATCGATGCCAAGTGGGGCAAGGGCTACGCCCGTCTCGGTGCTGCGTACTACTTTATCAAGTCGTACCAGAAGGCTGTCCAGGCCTACACGAAGGGCTTGACGGTCGACAAGGGCAACAAGCAGCTCCAGGCCGGCTTGACGCAGGCGCAGGCCGCGTACCAGGTGCTCGAGGAAGAGGCCTCGGGTGTCGAGATGGACGACGCCACGCGCAAGATGAAGCGCATGGAGATCGAGGACAAGATCAACAAGGCCCGCGCCGAGCGTGAGGAGCGTGCCAAGCGCGCCGAGCGTGGTTCTCGGAGGTCATCGGTATCGATCTCGGTACGACGTACTCGTGCGTCGGTGTCTGGAAGGACGGCCAGGTCGAGATCATTGCCAACAGCGAAGGTAACCGCACGACGCCGTCGTGGGTCGCCTTCAACGAGTCGGAGCGCCTCATCGGTGACGCCGCCAAGCTCCAGGCTGCCTCGAACGCCACCAACACGGTCTTCGATGCCAAGCGTATCATCGGTCGCGCTTTCTCGGACCCGATCGTCAAGAAGGACGCTGCTCACTTCCCGTTCAAGATTGTCGAGGGTGATGATGACAAGCCGCTCATCCAGGTCTCGTTCAAGGGCGAGGACAAGCGCTTCACGCCCGAGGAGATCTCGTCGATGGTCCTTACCCGCATGAAGGAGACGGCGGAGAACTACCTCGGCCAGGAGATCAAGCAGGCTGTCGTCACGGTCCCTGCTTACTTCAACGACCAGCAGCGTCAGTCGACGAAGGATGCCGGTGCCATTGCCGGCCTCGACGTCAAGCGTATCATCAACGAGCCCACGGCCGCCGCCCTCGCGTACGGCTTGGACACGAACGCCGGCTCGGACGGCAACAAGGCCAACATCCTCATCTTCGATCTCGGTGGTGGTACCTTCGATGTGTCGATCCTCTCGATCGAGAACGGCATCTTCGAAGTCAAGGCCACGGGCGGTGACACGCATCTCGGTGGTGAAGATTTCGACTCGAACATGGTCGACTTCCTCGTCACGGAGTTCAAGCGCAAGACAAGGGCCTTGACCCCACGTCGTCGGCTCGCTCGATGCGCCGTCTCCGCACGGCCTGCGAGTCGGCCAAGCGCATGCTTTCGACGACGACGTCGGCTGCTATTGAAGTCGACTCGCTCTTCGAGGGCGTTGACTTCTCGTCGACGATGACGCGTGCCAAGTTCGAGTCGCTCAACGAAGAGTGCTTCAAGCGCACGGAGGAGACTGTCCTCAAGGTGCTTGCCGACGCTAAGATGAAGCCGGAGGAAATCACGGAGCTCGTCCTTGTCGGCGGTTCCACGCGTATCCCCAAGGTGCAGAACATGCTCTCGGCTGTCTTCGGCGGCAAGGAGCTCTCGAAGTCGATCAACCCGGATGAGGCCGTCGCGTACGGTGCCGCCGTCCAGGGTGCCATCCTCTCGGGCATCCGCAACGACGCCACGAACTCGCTCCTCCTCGTCGATGTGACGCCGCTCTCGCTCGGTATTGAGACGGTCGGCCGCGTCATGTCAGTGCTCATCAAGCGCAACACGGCCATCCCGGTCAAGAAGACGCGCGTCTACACGACCGAGGAAGACTACCAGACGCAGGTCGATGTGTGCATCTACGAAGGCGAGCGTGCCTGCGTGGACCACAACAACAAGCTCGGCGAGTTCACGATCTCGGGCATTGAGCGCGCCAAGCGCGGTGAGCCGCAGGTCCAGGTGACCTTCGAGATTGACGCCAACGGTATCCTCAACGTGTCGGCGCTCGACAAGAAGACGAACGCCAAGGCCGAGACGACCATCAACAACAACAACGGTCGCCTCACGCAGGAGGACATTGACCGCATGGTCGCTGACGCCGAGAAGTTCAAGAAGGACGATGCTGAGGTGCTCAAGAAGATCGAGGCCCGCAACTCGCTCGAGAGCTTCATCTACCGCGCGCTCGAGCTCACTCGCGAGAAGGGCGATGCCGCCGCCGAGAACACGATCCGTGAGGCCCGCGAGTGGCTCGAGGACCACGAGGATGCCACGCTCCGCGAGTTGGAGGAGAAGAAGCGCGTCCTTGAGCGCCTCGTCCGTTAAATAGGTTAGCACTTTGTATCCTTGTACAATTGAATCGAATTTATTGATGGAAATCATCTCACTTTGCACTTCGGCGACACGTTGGATACCTTCGAGTCTATCCGGTACTGTGAATAGTACCGGTACAATCAAGAGAACTATCCAAGTCCATAGGATATCACGCATTGGTACCATCGCCGCACGGCCATTTCTGTATGAGGGATAGATAATACCAGATAATACCTTACTGCATGCTCCCTTGCGGCGCAATCCTTCAGCCTCGCCAGGTCGCATGCGCCTGGATCGGCGAAAGATTGCATTGCGTTTTAAAAAGAACCTAATGTTTGTATGTGATGAAGCGGTTCTTTTTATTACTTGAAAGAAGACCGCGATCGCGCATCATGCGCTTGCATCTTGGAGAGCTCCTTGATGAGATTGGCGAGGGAGGGATGGAGACAGCGGCCCTCTTCCGCGAGCACAGCAAGGACCTCAACGAGCTCAAGGTGACCCCGCGCTCGTACGTGTACGTCCCTGTGGGCAGCGTCCTCACGCTGCCGCTGCTGCCATGGACCTTCCGCGGGTTCTCGATCGCGGTGTGGGTCCAGCTCCCGCCGCCGCCACCCGTCGAGGTCGGCCCGAAGCGCATCCGCCTCTTCAAGTTCTACAGCACGAGCAAGAAGATGGGCGTCGAGTGCACGCTCGCGCCGCTCAACGACGACTGCACGCGCGTCTCGCTCAGCGTCGCGTCGGCCACGAACGAGAAGGGCTGGCGCCACGTGAGCTCGCAGTTCGTCTGGGACGCGCAGCAGTGGCACCTCGTCGTCGTGACGCACAAGCAGCACTACCTCAAGCGCAGCCACGTCGAGTGCTATGTCAACACGACGCGCGTCATGAGCGAAGACCTCTCGTACCCGACGCCGACGGGCCCCATGTCCCAGTGCCTCATCGGCGGCGTCGACCCCGGCGGTGCCACGGCGCCGTTCCAGCTCTCGGGCATGACCATGTACGAGGACGAGCTCCGACCTGATATGATGGCGGCCCTCCACCGGCACGGACCGTCCCATACGTGCTTGCGGCGCCTCTTCTTGGGCGTCAATCCGTTCCAGAACACGTTCCTTGATACGAAGTCGCTCGCAAAGGTATCGACGCACGAGAAGACGCTCACGAGTGAGATGAGCATGCACCTCAAGATCGTCTTTTCGTTCAGCGCGCACGACGTCATCGAGGACGACGAAGGACGTGACCGACCGAGCCTCGGACCCGTGCTCTGCACGCAGTGGAGCTGCGAAGGCGACCGCGACAGAAAGGGCCGCTGGACGCGCTTCAAGGCCGAGGGCGACCACGCGTTGTCGCAGCAAACCCACGTCGTCTTGAGCCCTGGCGTCTTTACGCTCTCGCATCCCGACCGGGCCGACGTCTGGTTCCGCACGGGTGGCATTCCTTCGGTGCTCTTGTTGCTGCACGTCATGTTGTCTCGACCAAGCGCCGAGATGCCCATCACGCTCGGGTATGGCCTCAGTCTGCTCCAAGGTCTCCTGCGCAACTCGATTGCCCATCAAGAAGAGATGCTGCATCAATATGGCTTTCACTTGCTCAGTCATGTGCTGCGGTCACATGGCGGCGACAACGAAGAACTCTTGAGCGCGAGCAACGCGACGGCGTGCGTCGAGCTCGTCGTTGCCAACTACTTGGATCTGCACTCGGGCGACCCGGACCCGATCCCGCTCTTCGTCGTCGGCGTCCAAGCGCTTTTGCTGGACTTTGATTTGTGGAGCACGGCCACGTTCAAGACGCAGTCCATCTTGCTGCAGCAGCTCGTGGGTCTGCTCAAGACCGTCTCGTGCCTGCACCGGATCGTCTCGACGCAGCTCATCGTGGACATTCTTCGGCGGCACTACCTCAAGGCCGCGCTCGCCAAGCGCAAGACCAAGGACCCGACGTGGGTCGACGAGTGCGTGCGGTCGCTCGTCACGTTCTTGGAAGCGACGCTCGCGCCCGACGACGTGGCGCCCGACGCGTCCCTTCGCATCTTTGTCGTCGGCGACGCTGTCTTGCAGTCGCCGTCTGGCTCGATCGCCGCCGACACTGCGCTTGAGAGCGTCCTTTTGCCCATCGCTTTGGTCCGCAACGTGCGGACGGCGACACGCTTCCTCCTCGTCTGTCCCGACGCGCTCCTGAGCCGCGCGATCCTAACGAGCCTATCGAGCCGCGCAGTGTGCGACCCGCCCATGTACATTGCGCTCCTCGGCGCCAACGCGCTGGACTGCATTTTGTATCTCTTGCAGCCCAAGCACGCTCTTGCAACGCGACTGAGCGCGCTCCGGCTCTTTGTGCTCCTCTACGAGTGGCTCGAGTCGAGTGACGGGCGCGGCGTCGTCTCGTCGCTCGAGCGGCATCTGCAACTCGACTTGGTCGACGACAGCACCGCGTCGCTCTTCCAGGAGCTACTGTTTGACGCATCCTTCTTCATGGGTCTTCGCCACACCGTCGCCATGAACGATCCGTCGATGACCGGCCGCGACGCCAACGCCTTTGCCGAGGCTCCCACGAAAGGCATGACGGCCTCGTCGTCGCGCCTCGTGCTCTCATACGACGACCGCCTCGTGGCGCTGCGAGCGATGGCGCTGCGCTCGATCCAAGAAGTCTCCCACGCGACGCCCAACATGCCCAACGTCTTTGCGGACGGTCTCATGACGCTCATGACGCTGCCGCTCCGCGGTACCCTTCCGTTCATTGCGTGTCTCTTTAAACACGTGCCGAGCATTTCGACGTCGTGCCGCGAGCGTATCCTCATGGAGATTAGCGTCTATGTCAAGACCGACATGGCAACGCAGAAGCAGCTGCTCAGTCTTCCGTGGGTCGAGTGGTTCACAGACCTCCTCGCGTCGTGCTGCATTGGACCCGAGCCCCAAGAGACGGGCGAGGACCTCGTGTTTGACACGATCGTCACGCTTCTGTGTGCCGCCATGTACGCGCCGCAGGGCTGGACCGCGATGGCGCATTTTCTCTCGCTCGTGCGCGCGCCGCCGCCGGCCGACGGGAACGATCGAGGCGCCAACCCGTTTCGCGCGGCCAACGTCTTCGTGTGGTCGCGCCGGCTCCTCGGGCTCGTCCTCGTGCGGCTTGTCCGCAGCAAGACGATTCTCTCGCGTGCGCTCGCCGAAAACGTCCACCACCTTGTCATTCTGGCCTACTACTTGCTTCTCGGAGTGCCCGACGACGCAACGCACGTGACGCTCCTCCTCTCGAGTGTGCTGGACGTTGTCGACATGCTTCTCGAGAGCACGAATAAGAAGCACCGCGCGGGTTTGGTGCCGGCGCTTCGACTCTGTCGCGCGGTGTTGCCGCTGCGTGCCTGCGCGCCCGTCCTTGTGCGCCTCGTTCAGAGCCTCGAGGCTGCCCTTCAGCAAGAAGTCGGGCAGCGCATTCCGATCGATGAAAACGTCCCGACGCACGAGATGTTAGTCCGCGTGCTGTGCAGCCTCGCGCTCGGCTTGGCCGGACAACCGTCGACGGACGACCAAAATCTTCTCGGGGATCTCACACTCAAGATCGCTACGAGTGGCGAGTTTGCGATTGCACTATCCAAAGGGCGCGTCTCGATTGAGATGCTGAGCGCGCTGCCGGCCCCGACCGCGGCGCGCCTCGTTTTGGATACGCTCGTGCCCCACGGAAGGGAGGATACGCTGCACCCGAGCGAGATGGCCGACTTAGCATTGACGCGGCAAACACTCTTTCCCGGCCTCGTCGCCGGCGAAGAGACGCCGCCGGACACCGACGCGGAGAAGCGCAAGGTCGTTCTCGCGGCGTCCCAAGTCGAAGAGGCGCGCATGATGGAGGTACTGAAAGAAATTTCCAAGAAGGAGCAGGAGCGCATGCTCACCGAAGACGCCCGTGTCCAGCTGCGCGCGCAGTGGACGGATGACTGCTGGAAGCAGGTCGAGACCAAGCTTCGGTCGGAGCTAAGCCGTGTACGCGGCGCCGAATACGAGCTCTCGCGCCACGAGACACCACAGCGCCGCCGGGTGCGACTGGATGTGTACCTCAAGCCGACATCGCATTTGCTCTTGCAAGCCAAGGCGCCGGCGCCCATTTCTCGCGACGATCTATTGCAAAAGGTCGGACGCGTCATTGCGCAGCAGCCAAAACCTGCCATCGAGGACGACGTGGTCGACGAAGAGGCGATCCAGAACAACATTCGGAGCCGTCGAGGCACCATTGGACGTGGCGCCGACTCGGACGATGAAGAAGACGATGACGAAGACGACGAAAGAACCGTCGTCGACGAGGAAGAGGAAGAAGCGGCAACCGGCGGCTTGGCACCAGACGACGCCACCCGCGTCCCTCTCGAAGCCATCAAACTGCCGACAATCGAAGCGGCCAAGAGCTTGCATCCATCCGGTGGCATTGGTCTGGTGCCGGACGATCGCATCTACCTCCAGCCGTTGTGCCGCAAAGTTGTGCCCGAGGGCTTTGTGCTCGGGACCTTTTACGTCTGTGACAACGCGGCGGTGTTTACGCCGCAGGTGCCGCACGTGCGACCGGGTGCCGACGCCGAGTGGGCCGTCGGTCTGCATCGAAGCCACCGCTGGAAGCTCAAGGACGTTGTCGCTGTCTACTTGCGTCGGTACCGTCTGCGCGAATCTGCGCTCGAGCTCTTCTTGCGCGACGGCTCGACGCACTTTATCGACTTTCACATGGACGGCGCGAACGCGGCACTGACGACAAGCATCCGCAACGACACGATCCGGACGCTCCTCGCACTCGTGCCCAACGCCGCGATCAAGCAGTGGCCAGGCTTTCCTGTCTCGCGCATGCTGGGCCGCCTCACGCGCGAGTGGCAAGCGCGCAGCCTCAGCAACTACGAGTACCTCATGGTGTGTTGTCTCGTTTCGGTTTGTGTAAAAATCGAGCTTGCGCTATGGATCCTAGGCGCTCAACACGCTCGCGGGCCGGACATTCAACGACTTGACGCAATACCCCGTTTTTCCGTGGGTCCTCTCCAACTACACGGCCGAGCACTTGGACTTGAGCGACCCGACCAACTTTCGCGACCTCTCGAAACCCATGGGCGCCCTCAACGAGGAGCGGCTGCACGAGTACTGGGAGCGCTACCACAGCTTTGACGACCCCGTACGTCGTGTCGTTTTTCATCGGATGCAGGTCGTATATGTTGTTGTCTAGGTCATCCCCAAGTTTCTCTACGGTTCGCACTACTCGACGGCGGCCGGCGTCGTGCTTTACTTCCTCGTGCGCCTCCAGCCGTTTGCGTCGCTGCACCAAGTGATGCAAGGCGGCGTGTTTGATCTCCCAGACCGTCTTTTCAACTCGGTCTCGGACGTCTGGGACATGTGCAACTCGAGCATGTCGGAAGTGAAGGAACTGACGCCCGAGTGGTTCAGCACGTCGGCGTTTCTCAAAAACTTGAACGCCTTTGACCTTGGCGCGCGCCAGGACGGCAAGCCGATTGGCGACGTCGAGCTGCCGCCGTGGGCGAACGACGACCCCGAGGCCTTTGTGCGCCTGCACCGCGCGGCGCTTGAGAGCGAGTTTGTCTCGGCGCATTTGCACGAGTGGATCGACCTCATCTTTGGCTTCAAGCAGCGCGGCGACGACGCGCTCGCAGCCAACAATGTGTTTTACTACCTCACGTACTATGGCCTCGTGGACCTCGACGCGATCGAGGACCCAATGCTGCGCACGGCGATGGAGCAGCAGATTGCGCATTTTGGGCAGTGCCCGCGCCAGCTTTTCTCGAAAGGGCACCCACCCCGCGGGCCCGCGACAAGTGCCTCCGCCACCGTCCCTCGTCCGCTCGCCGTGGCGTATCAGTCGCCAGTCAGGTCGCAGTCGTCGGTACTATCGCGGTCGCTCGGCGGCGACACTGCGATTCGCGCCATCAAGATCTTGTCGGACCGTGTCCTTGCCGTCAACGATCTCGGCGTCATTGAGCTTCACCACTGGAAGCTCCATGCCAAAGCGCCGGCCTCGGCGGGCCGCAAGTCGGACGAGCTCCTAAAGGACGACGACGTCAGTAGCAACGAGTGGAAGCTCTCGACGGACCGGGATCTCTCGCCGTTCGACGTCGTGCCGCGGCTCCCGATCTTTGCATCGGGCGCGCGGCTGCCGGTCGCCATCTCGGAGCACGGGCGTGTGTTTGCGACGGGCGGCGCGTCGACGGGATCGATCCACCTCCGACTTGTGGACCTCGCCAACGGCCACATCTTGGCCAAAGCCAGTGTCGATGGCCACGCCGACGTTGTCACGTGCCTTGACATGGACACGCTCGGTCAAGACGAGTTTCTTCTCTCGGGCGCCAAGTACGAATGCACAAGACGCTTCACATCGTATTGAGGATGACGCAATAGGGACTGCTCGGTGCTCTTGTGGCAGTTTTCCAACATGAACAGTCCGTTCCGACTGCCACGTATCTCGTCGAGTCCGCTCATGGTATATTACTTCTCTTGCATTTCTCGGATGGTGGTAGAGCAAGGGGGTAGGTGTATCGAGGGCACGACGCGCCGCTCAGCGCGTGCCACCTCAACGCGCGCCTCGGTATCGTCGCGTCAGCGTCGGCGTCCACGTGTCTCGTGCACAACGTGCATACGGGCCACGTCCTCTTTCGTGCGCCCGCCGTCGACGACGCGACGTTCGAGCAGCTTGCTTCGTCGCAGCGCGGTTTTGTCGTCACCCGCAGCACCGTGCGTCTGATCTGCGTATTGTATCAATGTATCAAGATAGAATGAATAGCGGCGGCACGGCACGGGCAGTGTGCTGGCCATCTTCACGATCGCAGGGACGTGCGTTCGCGTCCACGACGTCGAGCCCTGCAGTAGCATCATCGTCTCGCCGGACGGCGGCCTTGTGCTCGCGCACCTCGAGTTTGCCGTGCGCGTCTACCGTCTCGACGAGTACGTGCTTGTCGCGCCACTTGCGATAAGAACTGAGGACCTCATTAGCCTAGCGATTCTGCACGAGTACAAGACATCGACCGAGTTGCCGGCCGCCATCACGTGTGGCGCCGTCGGCCCGTCCGAAGCCATCATGCTCGCGGTCACTGGCCACGCGGACGGGAGCCTTGTGTGGCACCGACTGCCGGACGCCGACGGCCGCGTCTCGGTGCTCGGGTCGGTCGGGCGCTTCCTCAACATCAACTCGCGCCTCAAGGTTGTCAAAGGCACGGTGCAGCAGGCGCAGACGCTGGCCATGACGACGATGGACAATGCGCGCGCTGTGACCAACACGGCCAAGGACATTGCGGGCGAGGCCAAGACGCTCATGCAGAGCATCTTTGGGCTTCTAAAGTCGGGTTAATGCAATTCCTTTTGCTTCAAGATGCAGGAAACGCGCACGGTCACCGCGTCGAGGCAGGCTGTCCCTCTTGACCGACATACTATGGCAAGGGAGTTGAGCGAGCGAGGTGGAGCGCTGAATTTGGCTCATCAAGTAGCGTTGTCCCCTATCTGTGTTCGATCTTCCTCTTCTAATGTATGACCTTGTGTACGCTCGTATGCTGGCCTCTCGAACGCAGTCGCTGGGTCGCAAGTGGCTGGTGCGGTCCCACTTCAACAAGGGCACCAACCACGAGGCGTGCGTTTAGACTGCAACCCATACATCCTTTTAGAATAAATAGGTACTAGGGTTAACCCCGTGTTTTCTTGGGGCAGGAGCTCTTTGGTCGAGGTTTGGCATTGGGGTAGCGTGCAATCTAGCGGTGGGATCGTGTACTGCGTGTGTCGTAGTTTGGACTCGTCGGTGAAAAGAATTATGTGCATTGAAGTTTAGCGTACCCTGCCCCACACCTCGTGTTTTCTTGGGGCAGGGCGTGGTTGATCTTTGTGGTTTAGATAGGGCCATCTAGCGGTCTTTCTGCGTCGCCGTTCATAATACAACCACCCGTCCAAGGGTCGTCTTCAAGTCAAGTCCAATACTCCATTTTACTTTCATGCAACTTATTAGACGACACCGGACGGCTTGCGCGACCGACGCGTCGCACGGGGCAGCGCCGGCGAGTAGCCCGAGACCAGGTCGAGCTTCGAGTGGTCGGGCACGTGGTACTCGAAGCCGCGGGCGACGAGAATAAAGCCCAGCAGGTTGAGGAGAACGAGGCCGGCGAGGATGTAAAAGACAAGCTCGAGCGACCCGTCGTTGAGGTTGGTCGTGACCCAAAACGAAAAAATGCTGTTGACGCCACCGGCAACGACCGACCCGAGCGTCGTCGTGAGGAGGTTGAGCGCTTGGCACACGCTGCGCATGGACTCGGGCACCTCCGAGTAAAAGAGATCGTACGCTACACCATAAACACATCAAATCGGCGGCTCAAAACACGAGGTGGACGTACAAGGAATGCTCACGAGGATCTCGGCGACGCCGACGAGAAGGTACTGCGGCGTCTGCCACCAGACGCTGATCGCCGACATGGGCAGTCGCTCGGACGCGTCGGCGCAGTTGGAGCTGAGCCCCTCGAGCAGCGGCGCGTCCTTCCGGGCGACTTCGATGGCGCCAGCAACCACCATGCAGAGCGCGGCAACCACCAAGCCGGCTCCCATCTTGCGCAGAATGGTAAGCCGAACGCCGCAGCGCTCGATCGCCGGGTACAAGCACTGGTTGAAGACGGGCACAAAGACGAGGATGACGATCGAGTCGAACATCGAGAGCATCGCCGACGACACTTGGGTCTCGCCGACGCGGAGGTCCATTTGGCAGCCTTGCAAGATAAAGTTCATCGTCTGCTGGCTGTACACGGCCCAAAACACGATGAGAAAGCCAAAGTAAGGCGAGAGGCGGAGCACTTGGCCGACCTCCCGCGTCTCGGCGAGGCTGCAGTCGCCGCCGTTCTCAATCGCCGCCGCACGCACCCAGTCCGTGTTGCGCCCCGTCGCGATGAGCACGAGCGTGCCATAGACAACGAGCGCGGCGCCAGCGAGCGCAAGGGCGAGGTGCCACTTCGGCTCGTCGACAAAGTACGAGGCGGTCGTGAGGATGATCGCGGGCAGAAAGGCAAAGCCACCCGAGAGCACGAGCCGACCTTTTCCGGAGCGCGACCCGGCAAAGAGGAGGATCTGCACAAAGCGGCTCAGCGCGCTGCCCTGCGGCGGCTTGCGCACGTAGCGCTTCCGGCCCGAGACAAAGATGACGAGCGCCAAGCCAAAGGCGATCGTAGGGATGAGGAACGAGGCAAAGAAGCCGTACTCGACCGGAATGTACGGCGCGTAGCCGTCGACCGCGAGGTTGGTCAAGAAGACGGTGCTAAAGGTCGCGCCAATGTTGATCGACCAGTAGAACCAGTTGAAGAATTTGTCCTAGACCCGATTTGAGATTCAGATTTTCTTGGAAAGAGTGCGTACCCGCTCGGCCTTTTGCGCCGGGTCGGTCGTGTCAAACTGATCGGCGCCGAGCACGACGACGTTGGGTTTGATGCCGCCGACGCCGAGCGCGATGCAGCCAAAGAGCCCGAACATGAACCACGACGACGACATGAGCGGCGGCGCCGACGCGACCGTGCACAGAATGAGCCCGAGCATGTACCAGATCGAGAAGAAGAGAATGCTCTTGAAGCGGCCGAGGAGCTTGTCGGCCACATACGCGCCGAGGAGCGGTGTGATGTACGTGACGCACGAGAAGACCGAGTTGAGCTCCGTCGCAAGCACCGAGCTAAACCCGAGGTTCTTGCGGAAGAAGATGGGCAGCGACCCCGTGAAGCCATAGTAGGCAAAGCGCTCGCAAAACTAAGCGCACAAGTCCGCCATAAGAAGGATAAGAATGGGCGAGGCAGTCGTACCTCGGTGACGAGGATGAAGGAGCAGACGCTGAGGATGATGGACGTCTTGGCCGGCGTCGTCGTCGTCTGGAGGAGCCCCGTCGTCTCGGCGCTCATGCCTCCGATCCTTGCAATTGCCAAATGGCGTCCGTCGAGCACGATGACCTCGCATCCTCGGAAATATCTTATGCTGCCGCTGGATACTCGCACCATTTTTAATAATAGCTCGGGGTTTGTAAGAAACGTATTAAAATTCGCGTCGGAACTTAAAGTTGTCAGCCGCCAGCTGACCAGCGGTGGACCGTTCTCCGCAGTGACGCACACGGTCAAAGATCCTATGGCCAAGCCTCGGACATGCTCCCTCCTACTACTATCAGGGATGTAGCTCTCTTGCGCCTGGCGGCCGTGCACCGAAATAGCGATCAAGCTACTCGTTGGCTGCAGGATACTTTTATGCTGTCGCGATCGTAACGTTCCAAGATCGCCATGGATTCGCACTCAGCAGTAGCCGACGATGCGAAGCTGTCGTTCCGTGGCTTGTTGAAGGAACGAAGAGGAAAGGGAGCGGCCAAGTGTGGCCGCTTGCTCTATCACAGCCCTCCCAATCAACAGCCTTCAACAATGCTGTTAACGCTATATCAACACGAGCGATACGAATCCGTGCGCAATAGTGTTACTTCGCAGCGATGGTTTATACAAGCGACAGATTTGGTGTCGGTAATAAATACGCTATGACGGCCTGCAGATCCAATTCGGCTATAAGATAAGCTGCACGGGGTTGAAGTCTTGGTTTGTGACACATGCGCAATCCAGCCGGCTAGGAATTACCATTCCCGGGCCATCGACGACCAGTGGCGAAGATGAAGGTTGTCATCGACACGGACGCCGGCTTGGACGATGCCATCTCGATCCTCATGGCCACCAACATGCTGCCCGAGGGTAGCGTGCTTGCGATCACGTCGGTCTTTGGCAACGTGGATCTGCATCAGGTCAACCACAACTTGAAGCAGTACGTAGAAATGGATCTTGCTTCGTCGTCCTCTGAAGCGTGCAATAGCATCCTCGCCCGCTCCAAGCAGCCCCACATCCCAGTCTTCTCAGGCGCGCACAAGCCGCTCATCTCGAGCGTCGGCGAGCGCTGGGACGGCCACGGCGTCGACGGTCTTGGCGGTGCGATTGGCCTCGCCCCATACACGCCGCCGGGCGAAAATCACGCCGTGTCTGCGCTGCTTCGCCTCGCCAAAGAGCATCCCAAGGAGCTCACGATCGTCGCCATTGGACCTGCGACCAACCTCGCGCTGGCCGCGGCGCTGGATCCGACGTTCGTCGACAACCTCAAGGAGGTATTACTATTGCTGCACGCAGGAAGAGGCCATGCCTCATGACTACCATAGGTCATCTACATGGGTTGTACGACGCTCGGGCGCGGCAACACGACACCGCACGCCGAGTTCAACGTCGCGTGCGACCCCGAGGCCGCCCATATTCTCTTGACGCAGTTTGCACAAAAGCTCACGATCGTGAGCTGGGAGACCGTCTGCGACGCGTACCTGCCCTGGGCGTTCTTCGACGAGCTCATCGCTGTCCAGACGCCGACCGCGGCCTTTATCAAGGCCATTTGCGCGTCCTTTGAGAAGTTCCGGCCGCAGCGCGACGTCGGCGTCCTCTACGAAGAAGGCGGCGAGCAGCACTTTGTGGTCTGTGACGCGTATGCGCTAGCACTCCTCTTCGGCGACTACACGAGAAGCGTCTCGTTCGCCACCGGTCGTGTCGAGCTCACGCCGGGCGAGACGCGCGGCGCTTGCCATTGGTCTCCGACGGCCGACAAGAGCGGCGCCAAGCTAGTCCACGCCTTCGACACGGATCGCTTCAAGACGCTCTTCCTCCAGCTCGCACGGGAAGAGTCGACGTCGTAAGCAGCTGTAGTACATGATCAATTTAGACGCTGCAATCGCTTCATGATAGACTTGCAGTGCCTCATTGGCTAGGGCACGGCTCTCCACGGTCCCTTATGCAGCAGAGAAAGGCCAGAGAAGCCCATCAAGTGGTCGTGTCCTTCTGATGTGTCACGGGTGTGCGATAGTAGCACCGAAACGCTGCACGAGGTATTAGTAGTATCTGCGCGGACACGCAACGCAAGTGACTTCTGGTGCGCTATCACCCTATTTGCGCGGGAAACCGTTGGTTGCGTGCACGCGCGGGACGCTGTCGTCTGGTTGACGCAGTCAGTTGTGGATTCGACACATGGGCGATACCAAGGTCATCATTGACACTGACGCCGGCGTCGACGACGCGATCGCAGTGCTTCTCGCCATCAACCTCTTGCCGCGCGGGAGTGTCGTGGCACTCACGTCGACCTTTGGCAACGTCGACCTGCACCAAGCCAACCTCAACTTGACGCAGTACAGGCTACCATGGCCGTTGAATGGTAACATCGTATGTGCCTAGGATCCTCGCCCACGCCTCGGACCAGAGTATCCCAATCTTTTCAGGCGCGCACAAGCCGCTCATCTCGAGCATGAGCAGCAAGTGGGCGGGCCACGGCGTCGACGGCCTCGGCGGCTCGATTGGCGTCGCCCCATACACGCCGCCGAGCGAAAACCACGCCGTGTCTGCGCTGCTTCGCTTCGCCAAGGCGCATCCCAAGGAGCTCACGATCGTCGCCATTGGACCTGCGACCAACCTCGCATTGGCCGCGATGCTCGATCCGACGTTCGTCGAGAACCTCAAGGAGGTTGCCCCGATCCACCTACTACGCACGACGACGCCATACTATCGAATACTATGCATGCTAGGTCATCTACATGGGTTGTACGACGCGTGACCAAGGTAACACGACGCCGCACGCCGAGTTCAACGTGGCGAGCGACCCCGAGGCCGCGCACATTCTCTTGACGCAGTTCGCGCAAAAGCTCACGATCGTGAGCTGGGAGACCGTCTGTGACGCGCACTTGACGTGGGCTGTTTACGACGAGCTGGTTGCGTTGCGCACGCCAACTGCTCGCTTTCTCCAGCGCATCTTCTCGGCGTACGAGCAGTACCGCCCGAGTGCCAGCAGCGGCAAGCACCAAGAATTCATCCTCTGCGACGCGTACGCGACGGCACTCCTCGTCGCTGACTGCGCGACGGACGTCTCGTTTGCCACGGGTCGCGTCGAGCTCTCGGAAGGACCTACCCGGGGGGCGTGCCACTGGGTGCCATCCGCCGCGCCTGCGACCAAGCTCGTGCACATGTTTGATGTTGACCGCTTCAAGGCCCTTCTCCGGCACTTGATGGAGGAGCGCGGCGCGCTGCATGGATCGACGCCTTCTCGCCATCCCGAGAAAGAGACTTGAAGACTCTATAAGAAGACGCGGCTCGTTTGGCGTGACTCGTGTTGGTCACATACGACAGAGTTACGGCGGCGGTGTGAGAACCATTGTCTTGAGCGCCGACGTGATCGGACCGAGACCGTCCAGCCCGGGCAGCGTCCGCGGATGGTCGCGTGGCTGCTTGTAGTACAGCCATGGTAGGTAGTGAGCGCGCATTGGGCCTTCTCGGCGTGCGCGGCGGCAGCTTGGCGCTCGATCGCCACGCCCGCGCTCTTTTGCAGGAGCACGTTCACTTCGGTCGCGCACTTGGTCGTCTCGTCGACCATCATCGCGTCGACGAGATCGCCATTCACAGGAGTGGGCGGGACCGCCTACATATCGATGAGGATCCCTACACTCGACGGGCTTGGGACGTGCCTTGTGCAGGTCCTCGTTGATGCAGACCAGAAGGTAGCCCTGGTACGGTCCGCTTTCCGGCTGGCGCCTGCGCGTACAGCGAGCACTCGAGCCTCGCGTTGGTTCTGCGACATATTGCATTGGCGTTGGCCTCAATACAACGTCTACTAGTACTTGAGTACGAGCTGTGGTACAAGAGTCGCGGCGTCATGGGCGGCTCCGTGTCGAGTGGGGCGAGCTTGGTCGTCTTCTCCTCGAGCGATGTCGCTTCCTGGACGTTACGAGGTCGAGAAGGACACATGCGAGAGTCGATTTTGCTCGGACGCAAACGCAATGGTGCAGACCCCACAAGTTGGAATGTGGATGAGATCGGCATCAGATCTGGAAGCTGGAACGTACCAGAAGATCGGAGCGTCGATCGGAGCGTTGCGCTGGAGGTACGCCCATGTCGTCTTGCGCAGGCGCGCGACGTACTCAGTTGTGAGGCTGCGTCGCTTGAGGCCGCCAACGCTAAAGTACGAGGCTTCACGCAGGTCATTTTCGGCAAGTCTTGGCGGCTGACGCCCTGCGTTTGGACATGTCGCTATGGGCGCGGTCCCTTATACTAGCCGTCTCTGTCTCTCAGCAGACACACTGAGATGAACGGAGATCTGCCTTTTCTCCATCGTACTCATCACCAAGTGCTAAGACCCAAGTAGGAAACGAGTATAATCTTTGGTCGACGATGCTGCATAACATCACTGGAACTGCGCTGCCATCGCAATCGCTCGGTCCGAGAGCGCGTGGAGCTGGCCCGTGTTGGTGTCGAGGGCGCGGCAGAGGCCATCGAGACGCATTTCGATGGCGCAGAGCACGGCCTCGAGGCCGTTGATCGCTGTGTCCAGCGTCTCATGCAGCTGCGCTGCGGATCTCGCGTGCGCCATGACTGTGCCCATCTCGTCGCAAATGCGGTCGAACGTGGACTGGTCCATCGTCAAGACGCGGGACTGCGTGGCCTCCACAGCGCGCAAGATCACGCTGGTCATGACGTCGTCCAGCGCTCCGTTCGCTGCAGATAGTCGATCATCCAAGACGTCGCCCGCAGAGCGAATGCCGGCGATCGCATGGCGTACTGTCGCGAGCATGCTTTGCAGCTCCTGTACCTCGCCCGTGACGCCGCGGACTGTATCGGAGATGCGCTGCGTCTCGCTGAGAATCAAGGATACCGCGTCGCCCACTGACGTGCTCGGCGGAGGCGCATCCGTGGCCGTGCTAAGGGCAGCACTGGCGGCCGGCGTCGCGGCTTGCACGGGCGTGTCGACGTCGGCTTCTTCGACGACCTGTGTGTTCGGGCGCTTGGCTGTCGGCTCCTCGTCGTCGCTCGCCGCCAAAGCGCGCTTGCCTTGGCGTGATGCGCTTGGACTCGCCTGCTCGGAGGCGTTGCTGGACGTCTGCTCGTCGTCCGGCGTCGAGGCTGCGGTCGACTCCATATCAGCTGCGATCTTTGGTGGGCGAGAACCTCTGGTATTGAATATCTGTCATAATCGTTATACTGGTTTGACTGTCAGAATCGATGTTTGTCGGTTGCACTTGCTCATAAAAGCGGCGAGCTTCTTCGCCCAGCGCGTGTCGAATCGCACTCTGTCGCATGTCGTACTAAAGCGCATGTGGCATGTGTGGTCATTTTCCCGCATCACTACGCTCGTTAAGCTACGCTATATTCCTCTGGCAACGGCCCAGTGATATCCTGCGTCCAAGCACACCCTCAACCTGGCACCGCAGCGATGATCAGACCCCACTGCACGATATACTCTATCGTGGTTTGCCCGCAGCGAAACCTACGGTTGCTACGAAAGCATACCGTAGATCGGATGTTACTCGTCTCGTCGGCTTCATGCTTTGGCGCGCCAGTCATCAAAGCTGGTTGAAGTCGCGACGGCTCAAGCGTGCAACTTCAAATTTGGCTTCAACGTTATCCGTCTTGGTGTTGAGGGAAAAAGAACAGCCAAAGCAGCTTAATGAAGACAACACTTCCACTTCCAAGCACACACCGCGTGTTTGTTTCCTCGTTCCATCGGTTCCACGCACCACCACCGACTCTGACAGAATCGCCAAGAGCACCGATGACGACTTTCGACGCTAGCAGATACCTGCGCTCGGCAAATTACACGTTAGCTTGGCTGCAAAAATGACGTTTTGTTTCGTCGCCAATTTACCCAGACTGGGTCGGCTCGAGCGAGCAACTTCAAGTGCGAGCATGGCGTGATGCTCTACATCGCACAATCACCACCTCCCAAGACTTATATATTGGACCCAAATATGCGTGCCTGTACGGTCTCGGGCACTACATGTGTGATTCGCTGTAACTGGCGTGGCGATGATCCGATTACGGTCTATGCGGAGGAAACGGTAAACACGGACCCGGGCCTCAATATTGCCACATGCGCGGCCTTGCTTTGTGGCCCGACCCAGAATATTACACCGGTGGGACGCGCTTCGAGACTGCCGCCGTCCTGGGTGCGATGATGCTACGACAAGCTCCAACAAAGTCGTGTTATTCTACGGCTGTACGTTTGACGACCACCGAGGTCGTCACAATTCAATTTGCGTCCTTACGACAACAGCATGGACGCTAACTACCACGAAGCGCTCGACGTCAAGGAGAAGCACCTCCAAGACGAGGGCGAGAACGAGATCCCGCAGCACATCCTCGACCAGATCAAGGAGTACCGCAGCGTCATCTACTGGTCGCTGCTCTTCCTCGACGGCTCCGTCATGTGGGCCTACTACTCGTGCTTGACGGCGCAAGACTACTACGCCAGCACCTTCCCGGACGTGAAGTTTGCCTTCTTGACGACACCCGTCTTGACGTGGCCGCTCTCGCTTGGTCACATCATCCAAATGTGGTTTGGCCTCGATCGCTCGCTCGGCAACATGAAGCGCGTCATCATTGGTTACTTTATCTTTGGTGTCTGCTGCATCCTCATCATCGTCCAAGGCTACCTTGACATGAGCCAGACGGCGGGTGCCACCATGGTTTTGATCTGCTTTGGTCTTGTTGGTGCGGCGCACTCGCTCACCGAGCCTGCCTACTACAACGTCGCGTCGCTCTTCCCGGACGCGCACTTTACGAACGCGATCCAGGTCGGCAACGTCGCGGCCGGCGTCCTCAACGTCGTCTTGGCTGCGCTCATCCACTTGGCTGTCGGTGGTATCCACGACACGGATCCGGCCGGCAGTGTCAAGCTGTCGTTCTTTATCTTCATGGCCATGCTCTTGGTCATCTCGGTGGGTGCCGTCGTCGTCTACTACCGCCTCGAGAAGATTCCGTGCGTGCGCTACCTCCTCGACCGCGCCGCGGCCGACCACATCAAGCACGGCGAGGTGTCGCTGCCGCAGCTCTGGTCCAAGTTTTCCGCGTCGGCAAGGTCATTGTGGTGCCCATGGTGGCTCAGTTCATGCTCTTCTTCTGCAGTCTGGCGATCTTCCCGGGTATTGGCATCACCTCGACGTTCAAGCTGGATTCGGTCACTTCGTCGCCGGGTGCTCCGTGGATCATTTCGCCGGGTGTCGTCGGTCCGTTCAACGTCGGTGATCTCATCGGTCGTCTCGCGTCGACGCAGGCGGCGGTCAACTTTTTCTCGCTTCGCTTTTGCTTTATCTTTTCGTTCTGCCGCTGGGTGTGGTTGCCGCTGCTTCTCATGACGGTGTCGACGAGCTCGCTGTACGCGTTCGGTGACTCGCACTGGGGTGCGTACGTCTTCATTTTGGTGCTCTACCTTTTCCTTGGTATCACGGGCGGTCTCTTCTCGACGATCACGATCGGTATGGGCCCGCTGCTCGTGCCGCAGGAAGACCGTGAGGCCGCCGCGGCGCTCATGGTCATGGCGCTCTTCCTTGGTCTCTCGTGCGGCTCGACGTTCGGGTGGGGCATCAGCAACAACCACTGGTTTGGTTTGTAAGCTGCAAGTAGTCTTAGTGTGTTTATGACAACAAACGTTAAACCCTTGTCATAATTTATACTGTGATGTCGGAAAATTGTCTATTGCAAATGTATTAGAGAGTGCACGTTGATGCATGGCGTGCGCTGCTGGGCCTCGAGTCGTGCGAAATCTATTGACGTCATCAGTGAGTGATGGGAACCTCATCCTCGACGCCTATGTCATCCGACAGCTCCTTACGTTCTCCAAGAAGGTGATTCTGTCGGTATTACTTGTGGCCGGGATCCTGCATTAATGGTCCCTGGTTCGCGCTGATAGACGCTGTCTATCATATCAGTGATAAGCCCCAAATGCACGGTGCAGCTGAGCCCCATGTATACGTGAGCGGGCTGTAATATAACTTTGGTAACGCTAGACAGGCCGGCACGGCAACCCATGCAAGATGACGCTAGGCTATTTCTTCGTGGACAAGAAAATAACTAACGTTAATACGGTCTAGCGAAGTGGAAGGGCGCTACGATTGCTGTGCGACTCGCACACACTGGATGTACGAGTCGCACAGCAATCGTGGCACAATTTGTCCAATCGATAGTTTCTTGTCAAGAATAAGACAAGGGGTACCAATGAAAAAGCATAAATTATGACAAGGGTTTAATGTTTGTTGTCATAAACACACTAGGACGCGACGGACGGAATTACAAGCCAAACCAGTGGTTGTGGCCAATGACCCAGCCGAACGTCGAGCCGCACGAGAGGCCGAGGAAGAGGAACATGACCATGAGCGCCGCAGCGGCTTCGCGGTCTTCCTGCGGCACAAGAAGCGGGCCCATGCCCATCGTGATGGTCGAGAAGAGGCCGCCCGTGATACCGAGGATGACGTAGAGGACGACCTGGAACGCGTACGCGCTCCATTCGGCGTCGCCGAACGAGTAGAGCGAGTTGGTGGCCGTGCCGAGGAGCAAGAGCGGGAGCCAGACCCAGCGGAAGAACGAAAAGTAGAAGCAGAAGCGCAGCGAGAAGAACTTGATCGCGGCCTTGGTCGAGAGGAGACGGCCAATGAGATCGCCAAAGTTGAAGGGCGCAATGATACCCGGCGAGATGACCCACGGGCCGCCCGACGACGACATGACCGTCTTGAACTTGAGGACCGACGAGATACCAAAGCCCGGGAAGAGCGTGAGCGTGCAGAAGAAGAGCATGAACTGCGCCACCATCGGCATCACAATGACCTTGCTGACGCGGAAGAACTTGGCCCAAAGCGTGGGGAGCGACACCTTGCCGTGCTTGTTGTGGTCGGCGGCGGCGCGGTCGAGGAGGTAGCGCACGCACGGGATCTTCTCGAGGCGGTAGTAGACAATGACGGCACCGACGCACACGACGAGCAGAAGCGACATGAAGATGTAGAACGAGAGCTTGACGTCCGTGCCCGAGACCGCCAAGTGGATGAGCGTCGCCGCCGTGACGTTGATGCAGCCAGCGACGACGTTGCCGACCTGGATCGCGTTGGTAAACTTCTCATCCGGGAAGAGCGACGCGACGTTGTAGTAAGCGGGCTCGGTGAGCGAGTGAGCAGCGCCGACGAGGCCGAAGCAGAGCAAGATGAGGGTCGCGCCCGTGAACTCTTCGAGGCCGAGCTGGCCCTGGATGAGGATGAAGATGCCGCAGGCAGCGAAGAGACCGTAGCCAATGTAGACGCGGTTCAAGTTGCCGAGCGCGCGGTCGAGGCCAAACCACATCTGGATGATGTGACCAAGCGAGAGCGGCCACGTCAGAATCGGGGTCGTCAAGAAGGCAAACTGGACGTTGGGGAAGGTGCTAGCATAGTAGTCCTGCGCCGACAAGCACGAGTAGAACGCCCACATGACCGAGCCTTCGAGGAAGAAGAGCGACCAGTAGATCGTCGAGCTGTGGAGCTTGATCTCGTCAAGCACGTGCTGCGGGATCTCGTTGTCGCCGACTTGGGCATCGAGCGCGAGGTCCTTCTCCTTGACGTCGACGGCTTCGTGGTACGGCGCAGTCATGCTGGTCAATGTACTGCGGTCGAGGCAAATTGAAATGTGAGCCGAATTGCGGCGTCTGACGAGGCCACAACGAGCGACCGGTCTGCTCACGTCTGAAGGCGAGATCCAGTTGGTAGCCAAACCAGATGATTGGCATGTCGCACATTAGTCACTTGTATCTAGTCAACAAATCTCGTGGCTCCGGCGCGCTTCTGCGCTCTTTGGAGCAAACAGACTGGTGGCAGAGGCCGCCAGAAGATTGAAGACCAGGTTGCCGTGTTGAAGTCACCTACCTGACGAGCCCAGACGTGCGCTTGTTTGTTAATCAATGTTGCGGCCCAAAGATGTGGGCCACCTCGATCCCAAGCTGCTCTTCTTGGTCGCGCCGTGCCCCTCTGTCCGCCGCTTGTACACGCTGTCGTTCTCGACGCTGCCATCGCGTAGACACCGAAGAGGTTGAAACGCAACACTGGGGCTAATATCGGCCGCAGAAAGTCCCACATCTCTACCATTGGAGGTTGCAGTTTAGCAAGGCAAGCTTTGTATAGTCGCGTTCAGTTGGTGCTAAGGTTGTGTCATCAGTTACACGGAGGCCGTTCTTTGCGCTCGCACGAAAGTGGGACCTCTCTTCTTTTTCCCCTCGACGCCGTGGGAGCCTCAACGAATTCGATGTGGCCTTTCTTTCGAGTGCACGGCAACCAGTGATTCCTCCGTGGGTCACAATCGTCTCGACGCGCCCGCGGAATCCCTTGCCGCCGCCGCCGGCGAATGCAAGATCGTCCTTGCACGCGCATGCAACACGGTCGATCCCGTCGAAGGATCGCGGATCTCGGTGTTATCATGTGCCGGCCGTCGCCGACTTCAAGCTCGACTTCAATTTTACCCAATTTTGCACCGCCGCGATGAACTGCCTGCGCAGGCTGTCGGCGACGCCGCCTGACCGACGGCACAAACACGCCGCCGTGGACGCTGCTGCTGCGACACGAGCGTCGCGGTCAAGACGCTAGAGCCAGCGATCACATGGAGGTGCGCCCCATGCCGTATTTGTATGTCGTCGTATCTATCGGTGGTCCGAGTACACGAGCCTGCGTACGACCTCGAGCGAGCTATCCCTCGGCGAGTGCGGGATGGATCTCTCCGTGCACAGCTCTCTCCCAACGTCCACGTGCCAACTCCCTCGCATGCAGGCTATAATACGTATGCGAACTCTTTGTAATGAACACGGAACACGTTCGTATATAGTCGTATCGACACAAGAATGCGTGCTAGAGCAGACCGAGCCAGTGGCTGTTCTCCAGCGCCCAGCCCATCGTCGAGCCGCACGAGAGCCCGAGGAAGAGGCACATGACCATGAGCGCGGACGCGGCCTCGCGGTCTTCCTGCGCGACGAGGCGCGGCGCCAAGCCCATCGTGAGCGTCGAGAAGAGGCCGCCGGTGAAGCCGAGGCCAAAGTTCAGGCCGACTTGCCAGAACACGCCGAGCAGCGGGCACGAGCCAAAGGCATAGACGCTCGAGTTGGAGGCCATGCCGAAGAGGAGCAGCGGCAGCCACGCCCAGCGCAGGAAGGACCACGCGACGCACGCTCGCAGCGAGACGGCCGCGTACACGCGCTTGGTGCAGGCGAGGCGGCCAAAGAAGTCGCCAAAGTTGAAGGCGCCCACGATACCGGGCGAGCAAAACCACGTCATCGCGTCGGCGTAGCGCGGGTCGGATGGCGCCGACGAGCACCCGACGCCCGGGAAGAGCGTGAGCGAGCAAAAGAAGAGGAGGAACTGCGCGCCCATGGGGCTCGGAAGCAGTTTCGCGACGCGTACAAACTTGGCCCAGAGCACGGGCAGCGGTGGGTCGCCATGCTTGCGGTGGTCGTCGTCGGCGCGGTCGAGGAGGTACTTGACGCAGTGGAGCGACTCGAGGCGACAGTAGACCACGAGCGCGACCGCGCACACGGCGAGGAGGAGGAAGATGAAGAGGTAGAACGCGAGCTGCGTGCTGCTGTCGCCGCCCACGAGCAGGCGCAGAAGCGTCGACGCGGTGATATTGAAGACGCCGGCCGAGACGTTGCCGAGCTGGACGGCGTTCGTGAACGACTCGTCCGGGAAGAGCGCTGCGATACCATAGTACGCGGGCTCGACGAGCGAGTGGGCGATTCCGACAATCGCGAAGCAGACCAAGACCATGGCCGCGCCGTCCGTCTCGGACAAATGCAGATAGTCTTGGGCGAGGATCGCGAGGCCACAGGCGGCGAAGAGAGCGTACCCGAGCACGACGCGCATGCGGCGGTTGCCGATGGACTTGTCAAGGCCAAACCACATTTGCACGAGATGGCCGAGCGTGAGCGGCCACGTCAGAATCGGAGTCGTCAGAAAGGCGAACGCAATGTGCGGGAAGCTCGCGCGGTAGTAGTCTTGCGCCGAGAGGCACGTGTAGTAGGCCCACATGACGGAGCCCTCGAGGAGGAAGAGTGACCAGTAGATGCGCCGCTTGTGGGCGACGATCTCGTCCAGAACTGGCCGCGGAATGGTCTCGAGGCCGTCCTCATAGTCCTTTTCCTGCACACCGACAGCCGCGTACGAGGCTCGGCCGCTCCCGAGCAAGACGACATTGGGGGCCATGACCACTTGCTCTCTGGCGAGCGGCCACCGACCCGAAAGATATGCTATCACGCATCGGCCAATCAGCATCGAGAGACTGCATTGTGGAATCTGCCCCGTCGAGGTCGGCTTTGCTGTTGATACCGACGTGGCAGGTAATGAGGCGTGAGACCTACCGAGCAGGAAGGTGTCGCCCAAGACGGAGGCGCCTCGCACAAGCGCCACCGGCCTCGACGTGGTTTGTCCAACGTCCGAGACTTGCCTGATCTCGTTGCACGGCAAGCTACTGCATGCAACTCCCTTCACTCTCCAGAAGGTACGCGGGTGGTAGGAGATATATGGAAGTAGCTGGAAATGGTTGGTGACCGAGATATATGGAAGTAGCTGGAAATGGTTGGTGACCGACAAGCGTGCGTGAGGCAAGGCTATCATCGAGCGGCCGTGGCTCTGACTTAAAGCGTCGTCGAGCTACTCACGGTGATAGGGCGGCTCCATTATTCGCTCGTGGCCACTGCCCTTGTACTGCAGACGTGACTGCTCTAATATCCTCCTACGCTACCATTGTACGCGTGACTCTACTTGCTCACTACTTGGTGGTGGACTCTTCGTGCAGCCTGCACGGCGCGCCGCAGCTTGTTGCTGCGCTTCTTCTGCCCCGCTCGCGCCGCTTCGGTTGCTTTTGGGTAAAGCGCGTCCGGGTATCCGTTGGCCCACACTGTGTTGGAGAGACCGAGGCTCGGGATACGCTCGTCCCGACGCTCCCAGTAGTGGACCTCGGCGCTGCAGCGAAGCACGTCGTGTAGCGTGCGGACGACCACATGCACAAGGTCGATGGTGGCCTCGGCGCTCCAGAGCTGCGCGTCCACCATGGCAATGCGGCGGGCGCAGTCGATAAGGTCGCGTCGGATCTGCTGGCACCGATCGCGCGCCGCCGCGCGAAGCGCGTGCGTACTCTTCGGGAACGCGCTCGGCTGGGCGAGGCTTGTCATGCGCGCGTTGCACTGGTCGATCCACTGCCGCAGCTGCGTCGTGGTCGCCACCGCGAATTCCGCAGCATTCTCACGCTGCAGAAAAGCCATGGTTTGCAGCTGCGTCTCGAGTGCAGACTTGCACCGGTCGATGGCCGCCACCATGGACGCCGAGAGACCTGGGATCGGCGTCGGCGATGCTTTCGTCGCCATTGCACGAACAAGAGATGGCGCAGCGGCCTCGGTATGCGGCACCTCGCGCAGAGCGAGTCGTGCGCCGTGCGCTGCCATGCACGCATGCGGCGGATGATAGCACAAGACGACCCGCGCCACTAGCTCCTCCAGCGACTCGGGCGTGAGCTGGAGAAGCGCAAACGGTGATTTGCCGAGGACGCACAACGAGGCTTGGGGCACGCTGGCACTGAACCGCCGCTGCTCACCAGCGTCGTCATGGCGCGATGCCTCGAGACGCAGCTCTTGCGCGTCCACATTGGCCGAGACGGTAATGGAGCACATGTGGCAGTCGACGATATCGTCGGACGTCTCGTCGTCGGCGAGGCAGCGCAGCAGAAACGCCATCGTGGCTTCCACCTCGGCGCTCAATGCACGCTGCTGGACGCGCTCCATGCGTATTGGATCGCCAAAGTACGCGACAAAGTCGTCCCACTCGAGAGTGTCGCGGCCAGCGCCAATGAGCGTAAACACCATCTCGAGGCGATCGTCGTCCAGCGCCGACCCGTCCAATGGGTCGCCGAACGAGGCTTCGAGCTGCGCACGGAGCGTCGCGTGGTCGGTGAGTGCGTCCATGAACTCATGCTTCGTGATCGATCCGTCGCCGTTCGGGTCCAGCCTTTTGAAGAGGGCGTGAAGCGATCGAAGGTACTCGACGAGCGACGAAACGGGTTCGACCACCGAAGGGCGCGCATCATAACGGCACATCGACACACGTTGCATGGCTTCGTGCAGCACGACGACCACCGGCGCCGGGGCTGCAGCGATCGCCGGGCTGTCACTTGTCGTCATTGGCGATTGTACTACCTCGTCGGGCGTCTCTTCTGCGCTGTCGTGTTGTAGCTGTAGTAGTTCGAGGGCGACCTCCTCGTGAACGACGAGCGCGACAATGTCCCGTCGAGGATCGAGGGAGCCATCTTCATCACGCGCGTCTAAGTCACAAATCTCTTCTTCTTCTTCTTCTTCTTCTTCGATGTCGGCCTCTTGGTTGAGAGGAAGGCGTAGCGCATACAAGGTCGCAGAGCCGCCAGCGCTTGGGTTCTCGGGGTCCCGCGGCAGCAAATGACGCTCGAATCGCCGGCCATGAAATGCCATGACGACCTCGAGGTACTCGCGGAGCGATGGAGGCTTTTGAAGCTGAGTCATTCTTACGTCATTGTCGTCGTCGATGCGCCACAAGTCGAGGTCGTAGAAGTGCGCACGCCATGTTGGGAAGAGCTGGAGCACGCCCAAGCACGCGTTGCAGTAGCACGGCGCCGGGGCTCCCGACGCGTCGGGCGGAACACCATGCGGCGCGCGATGGCCCCGCAGTGCCTTCTGCCGCCGCCGCCATTGCTTGTACGCGGCGTTGACGCGCTCGGGCACACACACGGCGTACAGCATCACCGACGCATCCTGGAAGACGACACCAGGAATCGCACGCGTCATTTGGCGCTGGTGGCGGCGCGAGTTGTCTATGCACGACGCCAAGCATACGAGCGCATGCAGCGACGTCGTTGCATCGTAGAGACAGGCGGCGAAGGCCATCCAGTGCGGGCTGAGCGCGTCGGCGACCAGCGTTCGGAGGCGGGTGTTGGTCGCTGCGAGCCGCGTGAGCGAGGCCAGCACCGCCACAGCCATAGTCGCTGGCGCATGCGCTGCGTACATGGGCTCGCCTCGGTCGCTGCCATGCGCGGGTCGGACGAGGTCGGCGACGAGCTCCTGGACGGTCGCATCGGTGGCCTCGTCGCCGGACGGACGCGCCAGCATCTGGCGCGGCAATCTATTTTTAGATTCATTGGAAATCCACGGGTTTTGGCCAATCGTTGACGAGGATTCCGACGCCAGGGTTGTGGAAACCTTCTCAAGATCCAAAACGCCATTGCCAATTTATTTCAAGCGTCGTGGTTTGTTTTACCAGTGTTTTCAAATACGCATACCGAAATGCAGTGTAGATTGTATATTTTAAACGTGGAAGAGACAGCATTCAGTATATTAATATGGGGCCCGCGTATCCGAATAGAATTTGCTCGCTGAAAAGAAAGGTGTAAAAGCGGAAATCACCAACAAGCAGCCATGTCCATGCCCAGCAGCACCGACGAGTCCGCAGCGAGGCCAGCCGCCAAGCACGTGGCCTGGTCGCACGCGACCGTGTACGAGTTCTCCGTGGGCCATGGCGGCAGCGCTATCCCGCGCTCGGGCGGGCCCGCCATTGGCCTGCGTGGCATCCCGATCCAGACGCACACTGTGGCAGTAGGCTGCAGTGCGACCAAGACGCCTCAAAAGGCGCAACGCATGACCGCCGACGAACGAGCGGCGCTGCTCCGGGAGGCTGGCTACACCGACTTGTACATTGAAAAGTTCACGCGGCAAACGCGTCGCATCCTCCGGTCGCGGAAAGCCAACTCGAAGAAGGCCGAGAAGGAGCGCGAGCTGCGACGCCTCGAAGAAGCACTCATCACGGCCATCGAAGATGACATTGTGCAGCAGTGGCACAGCAACGAGGCACCGGCGGCGGCCGGGAAGCGCAAGCTCGAGGTCGTCCACATTGAGGCGGACGCACCGGCCAAGGTGCAAAAGACCGATCGCCTTGCGTTGCTCTACGACATCTTTGCCTCCGAGTGTCAATCGTCCATCGTGGTCATTTAAGACCGTGTGCCCATTTCTCTATTTAGTGGCGCGCCACGCTGAAAACGGCGGGAGATCTTATTTAACGCCCATCAATCCATGCAACATTTGTGTACTCGCATTCTTGTGCATCATTATCTGTCCTCTGTCGTTGTCGTCTGGCGGATGAGCGCCCCGCTCTACCAAGCAAGAGTACATACCCTTGTAGTACCAAGTTACCAAGGTATCGACCGCTTGCAGCGACGCCTCTATGAATCTTGGCGCTGACTCTTTTTCCATCTTGCTGGTTTGGTGTGCCCAGACTGCGACGGCCTCTGGTCCTGACTCCGAGGTTTGGCCCAGAGGCTCTACACCAAGCGAAGTAATAGCCGCTGTAGCACAGCGTGTCATATTTACATTACAACGAGCCTCGACACTTGACCAAGGACGTCCTGGGAAGCTCTTTGCTCCTCGTAGCTCACACTACTTGCCGCTTGTCCGGTGCATCGGTGACGGCAATAGCGGCCAGCCATGCTAGCCCACAAGCTCAAGGACAAGAGACGGGGCCACATTTGTCGTAGCAAGAGTGGCGGCTGCGGTGGCGAAGCCTGCTTTGCAGCATCCCTTGCCTCTCGGGACGGCGTGTCAGCAATTAAATGGTCGGCAACCGCAGAGCGTTGGTCACATGGTTTACGGATCGGTATCCGGCGTTGTGGCGGGTTGCGACGACCGATGAATTGGCTCTGGGGCGGGGGCGGCGACGACGCGGCCGAGCAGCTGCCTGTGAACCTCTCCAAGCTGCACAAGTCGGGGCGCAATGTGCCCAGTGACGAAGATGACTCGGTGCACAAGGACGAAGGCAATGCGTGCTTTAACCGCAAGGACTACGAGACTGCCATCTACCACTACACATGCGGTCTCGCCGTGAAGCCGACCGCGACGCTCTTTAGCAACCGGTCGGCCGCATACTCGGAGCTGGGCCAGTTCCAGAAGGCGCTAGCCGACGCCGAAGAGGCCGAGAAGCTCGACCCGCTCTGGGCCAAAGTATACTCACGCAAAGGCAAGGCGGACTACGGCCTCCGGCAGTACAAGCGCGCGGCTGACGACTTTGCGCGTGGCCTCTCGCTCTCGATGCAGCGCGCGGCCGAAGAGAGCGTGAAGCGTGACAAGGAGATTGAGGCGCTCAAGAAGCAGGCGGCGAACCACTCGGACGCGTACATGAAGCTCCTCGACGAGAACGCGATGCTCACGCGGCAGCTGGACGACTACCGCGTCATGTTTGACGACTGGGCAAAGAAACAAATGTAGTCGATCTTAGCATGTCTCTTTGTCGCCGCTCGTATGACCATCAGATATGCTGCATCGCTCGTCCATGCAACGGCCGACATGGGGATATCGGCCGGGGCAACACGCAGCAGGACAACAACGCGAGCACGCGCCTTTCCATGGCCACCTCGAGCTTCATCACGCTTCGGGTGCAGCAGCTGCTCCCATCCAAGGCCGACCTCTTCAGGCCCATCCATTCGTTCTTGCCGTTGTCTGCTTGAAGCCTGCCTGACGACATTGAAGCTTTGGTCTGAGAGACTTTTGCCGTAACCCATTACTGGAAAAGTCTCTCACGGCCGATCCTGGTGGTGCAATCAAAGAGCAGCAGCCGCACAAGCAGGGCGGAAGAGACGGATGCCCATGCGTCACCACGTGGCCAGCATCTTGTTCAACCAGCATACAGTTGCAGCCGGACTTACGTAGCCGTCGATGTGGCGGTTGTCCAACGGCAGCGGCGAAAGGACGCCGACGGGCACGGTGCCACGCCTGCCGCTCGCGTGCAGCAATTCACCTTCCATGCCGTCACAGCTATGTCGTCCAACGACTCGGCGCAGTACCCATTCGCGAGAGAGGGATACGTATGTACGCGCTTGGGCCCATCTGCATGGTCACGCTCCGAGCCCGACGGACTCGCGCGGGACCGCGGGGTCCAGCTGGTTGCGTTCGAAAAGTCTCTCAAAAAGTCTCTCAGATCAGCGGGATTGTCGCACACGAACGACACCGTGATACTATTTCGGCTGGGTACATACAAGTAGCTATATATTTAAATACTTTGCAATGGAAAACGGCAACTTCGAAGTTGAAGTCAACCAACCAGCTGGCGAATGGCATCCCCTCGCTGCCTTCGAAGTTCGAACTCGCATTTTTATTATGCTTGCAACGAAAATGACACGGTTTTCTATGGGACGTCCATTAAAATACACTGGCGCCCACACGACGGGAAGGATTTCTTTCGAAGATTGCTTGGCGGTTGCCACTTTTGCATTTGGCTTGAACACCACACACGAAGATGCACCGCGCCGTCGCCCGCCACAACCACGCTCTCCTCAAGGCCGTCCGCGCGCCCAACGGCCTTGCCGCCGTCGAGGTACGCCATGGCCTACCGCCGCAGCCTGATGGCTCATGCACGTCTCCATGTAGACGATTGCCCACAGCCATAACGACCATGCTACGAGTGCCAAGGCCGCCGAGGTACGCGCTGTGCGAGCCAAGAGCGATGGAGGCTGACAACCATGTAGTTCATGGCCCGTGAAGACAAGTATGGTGCCCACAACTACCACCCGCTCCCGGTCGTGATCAAGCAGGCCAAGGGTACGTGCAGGCCCGCATGTTGAAGCGAGAGTCTGATGGCATAGCGTAGGCGTGCACATGTGGGACGTCGATGGCAAGCAGTACTACGACTTTTTGAGCGCGTACTCGGCCGTCAACCAGGGCCACTGCCACCCGCGCATCTTGAACGCACTCACGGAGCAGGCCCAGAAGCTCACGCTCACGTCGCGCGCGTTCTACAACGATGTGCTCGGCGAGTACGAGGAGTTTGTCACCGACTACTTTGGCTACGACCGCGTGTTGCCCATGAACACGGGTGTCGAGGGCGGTGAGACCGCCATCAAGCTCGCGCGCCGCTGGGCGTACGATGTCAAGGGTGTGCCGCAGAACCAGGCCAAGGTCATCTTCGCCAACGGCAACTTCTGGGGCCGCACCATGAGCGCGATCTCGTCGTCGGACGACTCGGATGCGTTTGGCGGCTTTGGCCCTTACATGCCCGGCTTCGACAAGGTCCCGTACAACGACATTGAGGCGCTCCGCTTGAAGCTCGAGAGCGACCCGACGATCGCCGCCTTCATGGTCGAGCCGATCCAGGGCGAAGCCGGCGTCGTTGTGCCCACGGATGGCTACCTCCGCCAGGTCTCGGAGCTCTGCAAGAAACACAACGTGCTCTTCATTGCCGACGAAGTGCAGACCGGTCTTGCGCGCACGGGCAAGATGCTCGCGGTCAACTACGACGACGTCAAGCCCGACATCCTCATCCTCGGCAAGGGTACGTCCATATCGTTGAATGCCACTTTGCCGAAACTAACGACTTTCGATATGATAGCGCTCTCGGGTGGCATGTACCCCGTCTCGGCCGTCTTGACGTCCAACGAAGTTATGCTCACGATCAAGCCCGGCCAGCACGGCTCGACGTACGGCGGCAACCCGCTCGGCTGCAAGGTCGCGATCGAAGCGCTCAAGGTGCTCAAGGAAGAGAAGATGGCCGAGAACGCCTTTGTCCTCGGCAACGAGTTCCGCGCCGACATGACCGAATACACGTACGAAACTACACTCGCGCACCTCGCTATGTGTACTCATGCACATATGTAGCAAGACGTCGAGCGTCTGCAAGGGCGTGCGCGGCCGCGGTCTCCTCAACGCGATCATTATCAACGAGCGCGCGGGCAAGCCCAACGCGTGGGACCTCTGCATGCTTCTGCGCGACAAGGGCCTCTTGGCCAAGCCCACGCACGGCAACATCATCCGCCTTGCTCCGCCGCTATGCATCACGAAGGAGGAGATGCAGGACTGCACGCGCATCCTCAAGGAAGGCCTCGCCGCCATCGAATAGACATGTATATACCTTTATGAAAGAAGATTCCAGTTAGCCAACACGTCCATCTTTGACGAGTGGTATGCCTCGGGCAGATAGATACTGGTTCGTGATCTCATAGCGAACCACCACAGAGGGCAGAGACTGTCTACCGGTATGTGGGCTGCTGTGTCCTGTTCCTGGAGCTCCATCACGATGCGGTCGTACTGTATCGCGAGCTGCATCCCGCGCCTTGTGCGCTGGTCGGCGGCCTCCTCGAGGAGCGCGCGCCGCCGCTCGAGCTCGGCCCTGCGGTCCGCGTGACGGTTCACCCTTTCCGCTGCGAGCGAAACCAAAAGGCGTCCCAGTTGCTCACGCAGCAGGGTCAGATGCCATTGGTTAATAATCCATTCGAGGCTGGGCGTTTCAGCCTATCACAGCGCATCAAAAGTGCATCTTCATATCAGAACGTTCGATGAGCGGTGCGAAGCGCCTGGCTGCAGCGCCGACGGCCGTCGCTGGCCTCGAACCGATCCTCATGAGCATCGTCCAGTGCTTGGCGTCGCCGCAAGACGTCTTGGCCTTTCTCCACGGCCTCGACACGCCAAGTCTCTGCACGCCTCTCGCGGCGCTCTTGCAGTTGCTTCGGGCGCCGCGATGGGCGATTAGCACTTACCCGAGCAGCGATGACTACTGCTTATCCTACCTGTGGCCTTGCTTGAGCTTGGACGACGTTCAGCCTGCTGCCGCTGCAGTTGTTGTCGACGCCATGCCCATGTTCCCCAAGATGGAAGTAGACGACGTGGGCAAGTGGATGCGCGAGTGGACGTTCGTGCCGCCCGGTCGCCTGCCGTCGGACGGACGCTTCGACGCATTTGCGTGGCTCGCTGCAACGTGGGGACACAAACTCACGCTCATCGGAATCGGCGACGAAGTGGACGATGACGGGCGCGCTATCGAACCGACCTTGGACTTGCCCGTTCTCTGCAGTGCGCTGAAGTTGTGCAAGGGCCTCAACGAGGTCTCTGTCTTGAGCGACAATTTGATTGTCCCGGACATCTTTGCGGCTGTTACGACACCAGCTCACCACGTACGCCGAGTGCGAGTCCATTCGTCGCTTCCAGAGACCGACTGCGCTGCTGCGCTCCAACCGTGGCTGGCGTCCGGGCACGCGGAGCATTTGGACTTTTCGTACTTCAACGAAGCCGAAGAAGTCAACGGCAGCGTTTGTCTTCTTCTCGCTGCAGCGCACACACTGACCAGCCTTCATCTCGTGCTGGACCCCACTCCCCCACTGGACGACGTCGATGGCCCGTGGTTGGAGAACCTCTCGGAGCTACGCATCACCAGCTATCGCGCCGAGCAGCGCTTCATCGAGCGGCTCTTGCACAGCACGCGCTTGATGTCGCTTTCCATCTCGGCCAGTTTCGACTTCGGCGTCGTGTTGGATGTGCTTCCGCGCTTCCCCGCACTGTACGAGCTCAACTTGGCCAGCTGCGCCTTCGATGCCATCAACGTAGCTCCAGGGACGTGGCAGGGGACTCCAGCACTTCGAAGCGTCGGTATCGGGGACGCTCAGTGGTTCTCCGACGCAGCGCTTGATGCGCTCATGGCGCTCTTGGCAGGCGCGCCCGCCCTCGAGACAGTGTCGTTGAGCGAGTGCGAATGGAGCGATCGCCAATTCGACGTCGTCGCATCGAGCCTCCGCAACTGCATCGACCGTGGCGTCCGTCACATCTCCGTCATGAGCTGCTGTCTGACGAGCACGGCACCACTTGTGCTGCTCTTCGTGGCGCACGCAGCCCGCACAGAGTCTATCTCGACTTGAGCGACAACCACGATATCGACACGGCCGGCAAGTACGCGCTTCTCGACGCCCTCGCGACCTGCGCCGGCGTCTCGGTGCAGCTGGACTCCCATTTGGCACCGTCATCGACCGAGGCCGCCGCGCGCAATCTCATGGTCCTTGTCAAGAATCCTTATTTTGTCGTTGCGAGCCCGGCATGCGACGCGTCGGCTGTCTGAGTGCCCGTGAATCATTTTTACATGTTTTCGTAGTGTCTACAAATTGTATCAAAGTCCGTTTTGAGCGATGATTGCAACTCTTCACCGCTCCCAAGTGGGCTTCGTAGAGAAACAGCACTAAATGGCGACGAATTCTGCACTTGGATCGTTTTTTGGTACCGTTGATTGGCTTGACACGGACCAATCAATCGCATCAACTGCAAATCAAAAGATACGATTCCGCGTAGGCCCTGTCGGTTAGCTGCCGTGAACCGCTTTCAAGTTGAGGCAGCGACGAATCAAGTGGTTGTTGCACCGAGCTGGCGACCGACTCAACCGGTGCTTTGTAGTGCTACTCGAAGAGCTTGACGAGCGATAAAAACGTGTAGTTAGTCGAACGCAAACTAGGCGAGGACACCCTTGATGTTGTTTTTGAGCGCGATGCTCACGTCCGGGTGCACGGCGCGGACCGTGAGGCGGTACGAGTTGGCCTGCGGGTTGCTCTCGAGCTTGGCCAAGCACCCAACCGAGATCTTATCGCCGGTCGGCGCGGTCGTGCCCGTTCGAAACGTCGCTGCAAGCGCGAGGCCGCCCGACGGATCGCCGCCCTATGCAACGATGGGTCCCACCCCCCTAGTCTCGAGAAGAGAGTACCTCGACAAGGCCAAACTTCATGACCTCGGTCAGGAGCTTGACGTTGGCCTGCACGTCCATCTTGTTGGCCGCAACAAACACGTCTTGCTGCTCGCGGCCCTAGTCAAGCGTCGTTAGCTGCCGAGCTCGTAGCCATTGTCGCTGGTACCTGGCCTTCGAGGGCAACCCACCGCTTCTGAAAGTCATCGCCCGAGAGTTTCACGGGCTCAAGGAACGAGGTCGCGACACACGGCAGTTTGACGTCGAACGCAACAGACGACCCGTTGAGCGTGAACGCGACGCTGAGCTCAGCGGGCGACACGAACGGCTGCATGCACTCGAGCATGATCTGCTGCTTGAGCTGCTGCTTGGGCCCGACTTCACGCGCGAGCTCTTCGGCCTGAACGCGCAGAAACGGCACGGGCTTGACACTCGCCGAGACATTGGTGAGCGGGCACGCGCTCTTGTTGCCGTAAAAGAGGCTCAAGCGGCCCTGCGACCCGCGGAACTCTTGCTTGACGCCGATCTGGATCAAGTCGCTTTCGTACAGCACGCCTTGGTTGGTCGCTACAATCTTGTTGAACCAGGACGCGAGCTGGGCCGGGTCCACGGCGCTCGGCGGGCCGCCGCCGAAAATGTCGACGGGCGTCGGGGCGCGGAGACCGCCCGCGCCGCCCATGACGTTGCCTTTGATCGGACTGTCAATCGTGAGGAGGTCGCCGCCATTGCTGCTCTCTTTTTCGCTGCCGTCGAGCGGCTCGTCGCGCACCGGTGCGCCGGGTCCGTCGTCTTCGGAGCCCTGCTGCTGCTGGCGAAGGCGCACGACCAGCGCCGACTCGCGCGTGTCGGGAAAGACCGGCATCGGCTCCAGCACGCTCTTCATCGTGTCGTCGCCCGCGTGGTGGAGCGTAAAGTACTCGCACGCGCGCTGCTGCGTCTCGAGGTCGACGTGCGACGTGCATTTCTTGAAGACTTCAAGCACACGCGGCCGAATGTCTTCATACAAGTTGTCCATCTTGATGAACGCGGTCAAGATGAGACACTTGGTCGCGAGCGAGCTCGTTGAGTAGTGCTGGAAGAGCACGTCAAACTGGCGCTGGCTCGACATGTCGGGCTACCCACGTCTGTTAATTCAAGCAACACAGAAATGAATTGCATCACGTACATCTTCGACCATGAGGTAGCCAAACTCGCCGACAACGTACGCGCCAAACTACAAATATGGCAACAGGTCGGGACGTCGATCCTCGGTGGTGTGTGTACCTTGGCCGTCGTCTCGTCCACGTGCTTGGGCTCGAGCGCGCGGAACATGACCTCGGCCGTGTACTTTTGCAAGTCTTCGTTGTTGGTCACGATCTGCACGACGCGGTGCCACACGTCGTCGGGCACGTCGGCGCCTACACAATAGAGTCCATCCATGTTCTGGATTCATATATGGATGGCAACGTACCGGCGATCGTGATAAGCTGGAGGACCGTGTCCACGTACCAGCGGAGATCCTTGGCATATCGCTCGGCAAGGATCGCGGCCTTGAGCACAATCTCCTCGCGGATGCTCGCGTCGGCCACCGCAAGATACGTCACGAGCTCGCCCACAATCTAACGCGAAAAAGTCGATTGAAGTCGACACGAATCCACGCACCTCGAGCGCGTTCGAGTGGTCGCACATGGCAAAGAGGAGGTCGAGCGCGCGCCGGCGCACGCTGTTGTCGGCGTCTTTGAGCGAAAAGATAACGGTCGCCTTGTGCTCCTTGATGGCTTCCGAGACGCCGTCGAGGCGCACGAGGCGGTTCATCGAGTCGAGGCCAATGTACCGGATGTTGGGCTCGCTCACCGAGATGAAGCGCGCGAGGAGCTGGATGCCTTGCTCGTGGAGCTTGGGGTCGGCCTTCTTGCCCTGGGCGATGACGAGGTTGACCGTCTCGAAGAGCACGGCGTATATTGCATTGTTCTTGGCGCCCTTGCCTGGGCTCGGTCGACCGAGGATCTTGCGCAGCGTGTCGTTGAGCTTCTCGGCCAAGCGCGGGTCCTCCGGCATGCCGTACGTCTGCAGAATGCGCAGGAGCTTGATCTGCAGCCACGGGCACGGCGTCGAGTAGTACATGTAGTCGCGCGGGCACGCCTACGCATGTTTCATTCTACATCGAGTCGAACGTAATGTCGACGCACCTTGTTCATGACGAGCTGCGAGAGGCGCTCGATGCAAATCTCAATCAGCGACTTGTACCCGCCGGGCGTTTGCGTCAGCGCCATCTGGAGCAAGCTCGCGGCCGACGTCACGACGCCCAAGTGGCGGTCTTCCATGAGCCTACCCACTCGTCCATGAAGATGCATCCACAACGCTTTTGGCGCACGTTTGGAGACGCGGCTCGAGCTCGTCCGGCATGATGACGTCGGGCATCGCGGGCATGATGCGGCGAACGCACAGCGCAGCCTTCTTGCGCACGTGGCAGATGCTGCTGGAGCTCATGAGCAGCTTGACAATGTGCGGCGCCAGCGTCTCGCAGAGCTCCATGCCTACGCGGGTTGGCATCGCACCATGATGGATTGTACATACCGCCGAGGTTGGCGACGCAGCAGAGCGCGAGACACTGGAACGCGGCGTCGGGCGACGTGAGGTCGTTCAGGATCGAGTTGACGACCAGCGTCATGAGTTCGTCGGAGCTCTTGAGCAAGATGGAGACGCCGAGGTACCCCAAACACTTTTCCGAGTACTTGGCGCCCGAGACAAGATTGATGACCTAGACTCGCGTCGAGCTACGTCTGCGGACGAGGCGAGGATGTACCTGCATGTGGCCAAAGTCAATGTCGTAGCCGAGCATGTAGATGTAGATGATCTTCCACGCATACTTTTTCTTGTCGTACGAGTTGAGCTGGCCCGACTGCGTGAACTTCTGGCGCAGCTTGTTGAGCTCCTTATCGATGCGCTTCTGCTCGTCGTCGGCGTTGGTGCACGACCGGATCTCGCTGATAAAGTTGCTCAAGCCACGGGCGCTGAAGAGGGCCATCGCTTGCGGCTTCAGCGGTTCCTGGCCACTTGCACTATGACCGAGGAAGATCTTAGCGGCTCGGAATGCCAATAGCGACCTTTCCACTTTAACCTTTCAAAGACATACATTTATAGAGTATACGGATAGACATGGGTCGACAGAGGTCACTAAAACGAGGGACGGGCGTTACGGATTCGAACGACACGGAAACGGCTTCTTCGCAAGTCCATGGAAATCGACTACATGTGGCGGTTTCGACTAACTAAAGGTCTGTGATGCACATCTTTAAATTATTCGAGTGCAACTTGGACAACTATCCGAGTGGGCTCGTGCGTGGCTCCAGCAAGCCCGAGGCGACGAGGTCATTGTACTCGTCGATGGCTGCCTTGTGCTCGGCCTCGTGCCACCTAGTACACATGTGTGATCAACTTGATGAAATGCAAGTGCAGGACGCACGCCATGCCGTCAGGCGTCTGAAGGTACGGGAGGTAGACGCTCTTCCACGTCGTTTGAAACACGAGGTCGAAGACGCAGTTGAAGATGTCGCGAATCGGCTTGGTCTCTTTCGTCTCGCCGCGAAGACACTGGCGAATCTCGTTGCGCAGCGTTGCCGTCGTGCACTTGATGCGCTGCGTCTTCAAGAAGGCTTTGAAGAGGTCCCGCGCGGCAATATATGGCTGGAACCCTGGCGCTTTCGCGTCGCACGCCTACGCCGCCTCAGGTACGTGGATGAACGCACGACGTACGACGTGGAAGCCGTGGACGGCGAGCCAAAATTCGATGTACACGGCGTACAGCGTCGTGTCGGCGTAGCGAACGAAGCGCTGCACATCTTCTGTCTTGGGGCTCGTCAATAGCTTGAAGAACTGCGAGTGGCGCCTATCCAACAGAAGGTGCAGGCTGTGCGTCGTGTAGGTGCCCACCGTCCTTGCGCCGCATCGACGTACGACGCGCCGTTGGTGGCAATGTCGAGAAGCCGCTGGCCCCGAGCATCTTCGCGAAGCATGAGTTGCAGCTCCCACTGCGCATCGTAGCTCGCGCGAAGGGCGATCGCCTCCAGCGTCAGTGGGTGTTCGGGCCCGAGCGCATCGCGTCGCTGGATACTCAGCCCTTTGGCAAACGCTGCGCAGAGACCCCACTCGCGACCGTTGCTCTAGCACCATCGCCGTTTTTCGTCCGAGTTGAGAAGGTTCTTTGCACCCAGCACTCGAAGAGAGCTTTCGTCGACTGGAGGAGATCGTTGTGGTCCAGCGGCAGGTGCTGTTCAAAGCACGCAATCGATTCGAGCAGCTTGGCACTGCTCTCGCGCGTCTCGCCTTTTGCCTGCGCAGAGATATCTTTCCACTGGGGTAAACTATACTACAAGCACGAGTACGCTGGAGACGACACCCATTTCGTACAGCGTCTTGCCCACGAGCGGGTGCGTCGCGCCAAACGATGCAACTTGCATGTTGTATGCGTCCAGGAGGACGGCCTCGGCTTTCGTAAACTTGCCTTGCTGCGTATACGTGCGCGCGAGCCGTATCTCGCTCGGCTTGCTAAAGAGCGACGAGCCTACCGAGAGGTCGGCAGCACGCCCGATCGCAGATCGCACCTTGCGCGGCGGCGGTGGAAGCCGCGACCTGTGGTACGTTCAACGTCAAGTGGGCCTCGCGTCGCCGCCGCTCGTCCTCGCGGCGGTCGCGCAGCAGCCGCAGCTTGATCTCCGGGTCCATGTCCGGCGTCATTGCTCTCGACGGCTCGCACGACGCGCTTAAGAGCGTCCGCAGCGCAGCGATGGCGTCCAGCGACTGGTTGACGCTCTTGGAGAGGGGCTGCGCTTCGGGCGGATCCGACGGCTTGGGCGGCTTGACGCGGCAAATGTCCTCGGGCGTAATAGGACCCGTGCTGTGGTGACGCGCGTCGGCGTCAATATGGCGCTCCATCACGCACTTGTCGCAGTAGGCGAGCCTACATTCTTGGCAGTAGGCCGTGGCGCGGACCAAGACGCAGTTGCCGCAGAGAGGCCGGGCAACGGTTTCTGGGTCGGGCTGGACCACGGCAAGTGCGTTCCGGCGCGGGGCTTGCCGCGCCTTCAGCACCTTGTGTCGCTCCTCTTCAAAGACGCGGCGCTTCCCCGGTCGCTGGCGCAGACCCGTTTGCTGCAGCTGCCACTTGTGCTGCGTATTTGCCTACGCGATGTTGAGCCAGTGGTAGGTCGACCATGGATCGCACATCGCACATCCAGCACGTCCGGGTCCTCGGGCGGTGATTGCAGCTGCGGCGTCGCCACTCGAAGAATGTCGGCCGACTCGGGACGGAGCTCGGTGCGCATTCCAAACGGATGCGGTACCGACGAGGTGGCGAGGCGACTCGGCGTACCCAGTGTGAGCGCGGTCGTAAACTGCCGGCGGTACGGCGTCCACTGGCTCACCAAGTCGGGAAATTCCTTGAGATGTGTAAATGCATCGTGGCCGCGAAAGTCGCAGTAGGCAAAGGTCGCACCGACGTTCACAAGGCAGATGAGCATGTCGCCGTGCCCGCGTTCGCACGCCGATAGCAACGGTGTTTGGCCGAGCTGATTCGGCTGATTCGGAAGCCCGCCGAGGGCCAAGAGCGACTGCAGCTGCGCTAACGTGCCCATTCGAGAGACGGCGAGCATTGGCGTGCAATGCGCCTGTCCCTCAAAGTTCGGACTCACCTCGCCGCGCCGCACCATGCCCAAAAGGCTCTCGACGTCTCGGCTCGCAATGGCGGTGTCGGCGCGTCGCTCGCGCAGCCGCCGCGCTGCATCGCGATCGGTGCTCTGCGTGGGCGGACGGAAGCGCAGCAGCTCGAGCCGGTCGTGGAAGGCGTGGAATTGACACCGGATCGCCCACTCGAGCGCCGTCCGGTCGTCTTTGCCGCGAATCTCCCAGCGCGCGCCCGCGGCGACAAGCACCTCGATGGCGTCCATCTGCTGGGCCAGAGTCGCTGCGATCAAAGGCGTGGTTCCCTCGACGTTGGCGTCGTTCGGGTCCGCGCCAAACGCGAGCAGCTGCTGGACGCACGCGAGCCGGCCTTTCTCGATCGCAAAGAGGAGCGGCGTCACGTAGTGCGTCGACTCGGCGCGGACGTTGGCGCCAAAATCCTGCACGAGGAGCCGAAGACCGTCGACGTCGTTGCCCCAAATGGCCGCGAGCAGCGGCGTCTTGCCGTCTGATGTTTCGCGGTGCGGCGACGCGCCGTGCTTGCTCAAGAGCGTCCGCGCAATGCTGGGCTTGCAGTGGCACAGCGCCATGACGAGCGGCGTGTAGCCCGTCGACGTCTCAAAGTCGGCCGAGAGCCTCGGCGTCGTCGCCAGCAAATGCAGCATCTCGGGCCAGTGCTGCTCGTGGATGGCGCGCTCCAAGCACTCGATCGCGTGGTCCGTGCCGTGCGCGGCCAAGAGCGTTCTATCGGGAAAAAGTCATTCCGCGGAAAGTACAGTGGGTTGGGTACCGGACGCGAAGGGCCTCGAGGTGCAGTCCTGGAGGGCGCATGGTGCGTCGGAGCTCCGCGTCGCGCTCTATCGTCGCCGTGCGCTGGCGCAGGACCTCCAAGCGCTCGAGGCCTCGGGCGCCTGGCGTGCTCAAGACCGCGCCGGCCGACTTGGCTGTTTTCCGCGCTGCCGATACGAGCTGCAGAACCTTTTGCTCCTCGTCGTACTTGCGCTTCTCGGCCTCGGCGCGGAGGAGGCCAAAGTAGTAGGCTTGGGCGGCGCGGGAGGCTGTGTCCTCGGCCGCCATCTCGGAGCAGCAAGCAGCCTCGCGCCGACGAAGCTTGGCGGTCTGTAACGCTGCTGCCCGCCGGATATCGCGCTGCTTCTTGAGTGCAAGCGCGCGGCCCTTCTCATGGCGGTAGAGCGCGACCGCGACCTGCCGCCGGACCTCATCCTCGTCAACCTCGTCCATGGTGGAGCGTTTCATGAAACGGCCTCGTACGGGGTCCTACTGAAAAACAGCACATGGTCCACCTAGTAGGTTTTTATCGGTGGGTCCCCCGGTGTGGGCCGTCATATCTTGGATATTGCGATGAACAACTTTCAGCGGCTATTGGACTCGGCCCGGGAGGACGTGGCGCGAGGTACCAAGCCCGTCGCGCGGCGCCCGCGGACCCCGGACGTCATCGAGAAGGTTCGAAGAGCGTTCTTTGCCAATATGTATTGGCGCGTGTAGGTGTTAATGTACCTCTTGGAGCTCGACGAAGATGGCTTTGGTGGTATGACATTGTCTGCGTCGTCCAACTCGAAACTCAATTTTGTAGATTTGTTTGCGTTTGAGCAGCGCGTAATCCCTTTCTTTGAAGGCAGCGCCACCGAGTACCGCCTCGAGTGCACGCAGGCTCACGACGAGTTCCAAGCACTCGTCGAAACCAAGCTCGAGCGCTTCTTGACCAAAGAGGGCTGGACGCCCACCGAGTTTTACGACCACCTCCGCGCCGAGCTCAGCACGATGGACTCGCTTCGGAGCGAGCACGAGCACGCGGAAGACCTCGTGCGCATGATCCACGACGCGTTCGACTTTGACTCGTGGGCGCAGAGCATGCGCTGGAGTGCGAACGGGCTCGCGCGCTTTGACCGTAAATAATGCACAAGATGATTACACACGGTCGTGGATTATTCATGCAAGACTACTTTCGGCTCTTGGCGCTACCGAGCTGGTCCGCGAGCCACTGAATCCCTTCGTCGACGCCACGCCCCGTGATGGCGTTGCTCGCCCTAGAGAGCATCGTTGCTTTGAGCGCTCTATGCAATGTCGTACGTGATGTGCCACGTCTTGTTCGTGAGTTTCTCGAGCTCAAGCTGCCCCATGCACTCGACCGGCGTCAGCGAGTGCGCAAGGTCCATCTGCCACGTCATGAGATGACCATCACATTTCGCAGGCTACTGACCTTGTTGGCAAAAAACAGAATCGGGATTTTCTTGGGCGCCAAGTCCTTGTGGGCGAGGATCTGCTCGAGCTCGTCCTTGACGACGCACATGCGGATCGTGTCGGTCGAGTCCATGACAAAGATGATTGCCTGTATCTCGGATTGCATCATCTATTTTGACGCAAACCTTCGCTCTACCTGCACGTCTTGGTAGTAGTTCTCCCACAGCGATCGGTAGCGGCTCTACCAATGCTCATGAGCACCTCGTACAAGAAGACGACGAGGCGGACCTGGCCCGACATGTCAAAGACCGTAAAGCTCAGATTGTGCTTGGCGAACTCTTCGACTTGGAAGCCGACCGTGGGCACGACTTCGGTCGCTTGGCTCTTGCGCGGCTTGAGGTGGTTAACGAGCGTCGTCTTGCCGCTGTTGTCGAGACCGACGACCAAGATGCGGACGACCGCCTTCTTCATGCCCAAGGCCGACGCTAGCTGCTTGAAGAGGCCCATGTAGCTTGCTTCTTCTGCTGTCGACGATTGGCACCTGCGGTTGCACTGCCCCGATATAGCCCGTAACCGGCGCCGGATAGAATCCGGATGCGACGCACAACAACCGACTTTTTCTTTCCCGAGACACTAGACAACACAAACGAGAGCCAAGTTAGTAGAGAGTTGAAGTTTACATGGGATTAAAGGTTGTGCATACAGAATAGAATAGGATAATAGTGTGCTGTTGTTAGTGGAGCTGGCGCAGACCGACCGTGGTCACGGACAGCGCCTTGGACGCGGCGAGAAGCGCTTGGTGGAGCACCCACTTGCGCTCGGTCACCTTGGATGGCCGGCAAAAGCCACGATGACTGACCTCGTCGATGGCTGCATCCACAACGCCTTGGATGGTGCGCGCCGTGTCGTCATAGGCCTCGATCGCCGTCGAGACCTCGGCGACGCGTGCTTTCCGCAGCTCATGAACGTCAAAGCGCAAAGCAATGAGATCCGACGTCGCATCGCCGAGCTGCGTCTCCAGCGCGTCGGCCTTGGCGATCGCGTGTGCCAGTGCTGCCTCGAGCGCTTGAATCTGATCAGATGCGGCTTCCTGTTGCGCGACGTCGAGGGCCAGCTGCCGGTTGAGTGCGTTTAGCTTGGAGGCTACTTGGTCGGCCGCGCGGCGTTGCGATGCCGTCAGGTCGTCCATCGTACGCTCAGCAAGCGCGAGCTTCGACTGCATAAACGCAACCTTCTCGGACGCCATAGCTTCGACTGCGGCCTGGAGCTCGGTCGTGCGGGTGCCCTTGGCTGCCTCGGTCGCGGTGTGGGCCTGAGCCAGGTCGCCCTCGAGCAGCGCAATGCGGGTGTAAGCACGACGCACCTCGTCGGCAGCGTCGCGCTTCGCTGCCTCGACCGTGGCCACGGCCTGGTCTTGCGCCACCTTTGCTGCCGCGCCGGCTTGGGTGAGGGCTTGTTTGAGCAACGCAATCTCATCCTGAGCACGTCTCGCCAGCGTGGCCTTGTCTTTGGCGTCTTCCTGCGCCACCTTTGTGGCAGCATGCGCGGCGGCGATGTCGAGCTGAAGCTGCTCGTTCTGTGCCAACGCTCGGTCCAAGGCCTCGGCCTTGAGCTGGGAGTCGTCGAGGGCCCTCTTGGCAACGAGGGCTTGGGCGTCGGCGGCATCTCGAGCAGTCTGGACTGCAGCGTCGGCTTCAGCCAGCTCCGATTGAAGACGCGTGATTTGCTCAAGTGCTCGACGCATGGCGTTCGCGCTCTCCGCAGCGTCGACTTGCGCGGCCTGTACAGCGGCACGGGCTTCTGCGAGCTCCCGCTCGAGGCGGGCAACGTCGTCGCTCGTCTTGCCTTCCGCTAAACGCTTGTTGGCGTCGACTTCAGTGCGATCTTCTGCCAGCTGGTTTTGAAGCGCGTGGAGAGCGTCGAACGCCCGGGCTTCGGACGCGAGCGTGGCGTCGTCGAGGGTTGAGCGCACGGATGCGAGCTCTAATGTGAGCACGCTGACCTGGGCGGCCACGCGCTGCACCTGTGCGTCCAGTCGCTCGCGGTGGGCAGCTTCCAACGTCTTTTGCGCCTCGGCGGCCTCGGTGCGCACGCGGAACAAGCTCGCCGCGTGCTCCGTAGCTAGCGCTGCGACTTGGGCCGCATGCCGCGCTTCGAGCGTGTCGAGCTTGTCGTGGAGCTCGAGCAGTTGTTGGTCCTTGAGACGCAGGTCGTGGCGATTTTGGCGCGACGTTGACGACGAGATGCGCGCTGCCGAGGATTGTGAGAGCATGGAGCCCGACGTGGGCTTGGTTGATGCGTTCCAGCGTGGTCGACTCATGGAGCGATTGCGGCAAAGTCCAGTTGTGGCGCACGGATCCATCGCGCTCGTCGTCGTAAAGACAAGAACGTTCTTCAGTTGTATGTACATCGATATGGCGGCATCGCGTTTTGAACCCACGGTCGACGCCTTTCCATCACAGTAGCTCTTGGCCACGCGCAGCACACGCACAATAGTATCCTACAAGCTCTCGAATCTTTCTCATGGTCCTCACGTACACGACTTTTCTCGCTCTGCAGTCGTCCAGGAAGAAATATCCACCGATAAATACTACCTCCAAGTACGCACAATGTACCCACACGTTGTTGCGCAGTACGTGATTCCTTTCGTAGATGCAAAGGAGGAACACGCAACGAGAATTCAAATTGCTCAAAGAAAGGTCCACGAGCCAAATTTGATGCCACCTACGACGTCGCTTCGTCACCAATGCAGCTTGCGGCAAAGAAACCTGCAACACAAAATGGACAGACAGCCCACGCATTTGCTCTCGCATACGCCCCTGACGCTTCATGCCGAAAGGCGGTCTTCGAGCGTACTGAGATTTGTTGACTTGCCACTTCAAAGAACCGACCGCCTCCTGAGCATAATACGTAACCAGCCAGACTCTCGATTGCGCTCTCTTCCTACGTCTAATGCTAGCAGTCAAGAGTCCAGCAGGCTTGCTCGTGCTTGGGCCCGTGCGATGGCATAAACATTTGGCCGGCGTGCCATGGTTGCCTACTGGCTCGGCTCGAGCGTGAAGAATGGTACATGATGCGCGCGTCTCCACACCTTGAGCAGTGGGCGCGAAGCCTGTGTCAGCTCAGCAGTCGAAACTATATGGTGCCTAGTGGATCGGGCACAGTCCTGCGATGCAAGCTTGGTTGACGCGAAATCGAATATGGCGCGCTTCATCCGGATGGTCCGGATACTGGCTCTCTCCCGAGCAATATAATTTTAAATATTCAAAATTGGCATTTGCCGTTTTGGGGCCGCGAAGGAGACGACGAGTCCATGACGATGTTCGACTGGGAGATGGAAGACGTGAACGAAGACCTCTTCGGGAACCCGTACAACGCCCAGGAAGCCTTCGCCGCCATGGACTTCCCCATGTCTCCGCCATCCGCCAAAGGTAGATGCTATGGCACCGACGACGACGGCTCATGGATCGCAGGCATGAAGAACCTCAGCTTGGCACGATACCACCTCCGGAACGAGGTACATGGACGTCATAGAGGCCACGGCTTCAGCGCGTATGTAGCTCGAGAAGAAGCGCGCGCGTCGATGCACGCTCGAGATCTTCCAGGAGCAGTTTGCCGACTGCGCGCCCGATGTGACGGACTCGACACTCCTGGCCATGGATGTACGTGCGTGCTTGGTTATCATCGAGCTCATGAGCATGCATGTCGAGTAGGACGACGACAGGGACCTCATGGTGCCATTCCAGACTGCCAAGACGCGAATTCCACGCCTGTCCCCGGCGGTCGCCCGTTACCCGAAAAAAGACGATCGGACCAACGCGCCTCGACCACTTGCAAGCAAGCTGGTCCGACCCACACAGCTGGCAGCCGCATCGTCGTTGCTACGACCAACGCAACTCGCATCCTCATCGAGTACCGCAAAGCGCCCGCGCGCCACGGATCTCACGATTCCGCGCAAGCGATTCCAGACGGCGCCGCCATCGCTGCCACCGACGCTGGCGCGGAACAAAAGCCGCATTCCGCTGCGGCAGGTCACGTGAAGTACGTGCCCGTCCCGGTGTTTGTACGATTATTTATGCTGAGAGCTCCAAGCCATGCGGTGAGCGCCCTTCAAGTGCCCCAGGTCTTAACAAGAATGAATGGTTAATCTTGTATCGCAATCCTTGCCGCTGTCTCGTCTACCTGTCACGAGCACCATAGCGACGACGCACCTTCTGCCGATTAACCGGAAGATCCACGTTGACGTTTCGGCCACATCAGCAAGATCGCGACAAGAGATGGGCGACGCGGAGGCCAAGGGAACGCGCAGCCGGCGCATGTCCAAGCACGCAGCCGACGATAAAGAGGCCAACGACATGGATCTGCACATGCAAGACGTGAGCGCAGACGACAAGCCGATCATCACCAAGCGCATGAGCGGGTGGGGAGTCGAGGGCGATGAGGCCGCGGCCCCGACGGCCAGCGGAGAACAAGAGCCATCCGAGACGAAGCGCGGTCGTCGGCGAAAGGACGAGAAGGCTGGCGACACGTCGTACGTGCGTGCGATGAGCGATGATCCTCATTGACCACTTGTCCAGGAAGCCCAAGAACCGCCACTTTGACGACGACGGCGAAACAACAGGTAACACAAGCCGCTTCCTCCGGCGCTCACAGCCCAGATTAGAGCTCGCCGAGATCCCCGACTTGGAAGAGGAGGAACGCGAGCCCGACATCACGACGCAGAGTAGCTACCTCGGCCTCAGATGTCGCGTGACGATCCTGCCTAGTTGCCGAGGCGCCGCGCAATACGGCGCGCATTGTGCAGTCGCTCAAGGAGCTCGAGCGCGACGTCAAGTACGCGCTGCCGAGTGTACGACACCATATCTGCTTATGTGCTAATGGCTCTGCATGTAGACAGGCAGTATCGACCTGCAGCTGCTCACGAGCTTCCTCTGCCCACAACGCGCGGTACACCTTCTCCGCCATCTTCTGCACGCTCCATTCATGGGCGCTAGGTCATTGAAGAAGACGAGGCTTGGGATTTCGACTCGCTCCTCCGCGACGTCTTCCAGGAGGTCCAGAAGGAGCTCGAAGAGAAGGAGAACCAAGACGAGCTCGACGGGAACGGCGGCATCACGGCGGCCGCGAATTAAAATGAAAATTACTTTTCCCGACGCACCTCAAACTTGTGCTCGACAGCGTAGACGCCGACGGACTGGTCGCCCTCTTCGTCGTACTCGGCCCAGTCCTCCGAGAGGTTGACGTCCTCGAAGACCGTGCCGCTGTCGGCGCACGTGATCTTGTAGCCGCCTTCGGGGCTCCAGCTGACGGGCTCGATGCCGCGGCACTCAAAGCCGACAAGCGGCACAAACTCGCCCGAGTCGTTGGCCGAGATGGCGCGCGTGAGCTTCTTGATGTCGCGCACGACCGTGAGCTGGCTCTCTTTCTTGGCGCCCGGCCACTTCATGAGAAAGTGCGCCGTGCCGCGGCTGCCCGAGACCTCGAGCTCTTCCTCGTCCGAGACCCAGATGCCCTCGCGGGTCTCATCACCCGTCGGCTCCTTGATGTCCAAGCACCAGCGATGGAGCGCCGGCGCCTCGATCGACTGGACGTTCTCGAGGTCCGCCTTGACGTAGAGCACGAAGAGCACCATGGATGTTGTCGCTCGGAAGTTTATGGCCACCCCAAGTGTTTGTCGCTGATTGGCTTAAATTATCAACCGGATAGAGAGATCCATGTATCCGGAGTGCTGGCGGCTTCAACACTTCAACATGGCACCAAGGCAGCGCACGATGGCTTTGCAGCCTCCAGTCGTGTCGGCGCGTTGCACGTTGAAGAGCTGACAGTGAACAGTAGCTTAGAGTCGTAGGTGGGAGTCGTACTCGTACAGTACACATCGTAGTTGAAGCGCATTGCGAGAGCAGCAAATATGTTCTTATCGGACTTGTGAATATTTGTTTCGTAGTCGAGCACCTTGCTACGTGGTGCGCATCCTCTCAAGCGGCAATTGATTCGTTAGGAACGTCCCTCGCAGCCGTACGTGGTGCGGTAAGCAGCCTTTGTCTCAGCTTCGCTTCGTGCGGTCCACCGAAAACGCTCCGGTATCTCAGCACAATCTTGGGAGCGCCGTTACAGGACCCAGTTGTCGCGGGCTTTCCAAGAAAGAAGGCTAGAATATGTGGATGGGATGATGCCACGGACCTACGGGTTTGAGATGCCGCGCGAGTCGGGTGCGACGCCGGCCTTCCGCTCAGTTTTCAATTTGCTGGCTGCTGCCGCACCGCTCCGCCATGGACGCTAGCTACCACGAAGCCATCGATATCAAGGAGAAGCGCCTCCAGGACGAGGGCCTGGACAACAGCCTTCCCACCGATGTCCTCGACCAGATCAAAGAGTACCGCAATGTTATCTACTGGTCGCTGCTCTTTCTCGAGGGCTCGGCCATGTGGGCCTACTACTCGTGCTTGTCGGCGCAGGACTACTACGCCAGCACCTTCCCGGACGTCAAGTTTGCCTTCTTGACGACACCCGTCTTGACGTGGCCGCTCACACTCGGTCACATCGTCCAAATGTGGTTTGGCCTCGATCGCTCGCTTGGCAACATGAAGCGCGTCATCATCGGCTACTCTGTCTTCGGCCTCTGCTGCATCCTCATCATCGTCCAAGGCTACCTCGACATGAGCCAGACGGCAGGTGCCACCATGGTCTTGATCTGCTTTGGCTGCGTCGGTGCGGCTCAGTCGCTCACCGAACCGACGTTCTATGCCGTTGCGTCGCTCTTCCCGGACGCGCACTTTACGAACGCGATCCAGGTCGGCAACGTCGCGGCCGGCGTCCTCAACGTCGTCTTGGCTGCGCTCATCCACTTGGCTGTCGGTGGCATCCACGACACGGACCCGGCCGGCAGTGTCAAGCTGTCGTTCTTTATCTTTATGGTGCTTTTGTTTCTCATTTCGGTGGGTGCCGTCGTCGTCTACTACCGCCTCGAGAAGATCCCGTGCGTGCGCTACCTCCTCGACCGTGCCGCGGCTGACCACGTCAAGCACGGCGAGGTGTCGCTGCCGCAGCTCTGGGCCAAGCTCTTCCGCGTCAGCAAGGTCATTGTGATGCCCATGGTGGCTCAGTTCATGCTCTTCTTCTGCACACTGACCCTGTATCCAGGCATTGGCATTGCGTCGATCGCCAAAGAGCTCTTTGGAACGTCCGCCGGTCCGTGGCTCGTCGCGCCGGGTGTTGTCGCCCCCTTCAACATTGGTGACCTTCTCGGGCGCCTCCTGTCGACCAAGGCCGCGATCAAGTTTTTCTCGATGCGCTTTTGCTTTATCTTTTCGTTCTGCCGGTGGGTGTGGCTGCCGCTGCTGCTCATGGCAGCGTCGACCAACTCGCTGTACGCCTTTGGAGACTCGCAGTGGGGCGCGTACGGATTCCTGCTTGTGCTCTACTTGCTCTTGGGCGTCACGGGCGGTCTCTTCTCGACGGTTACGATGGGCATGGGTCCGCTCTTGGTGCCGCAGGAAGACCGCGAAGCGGCTGCGGCGCTCATGGTCATGGCGCTCTTCCTCGGCATCTCGAGCGGCTCGACGTTTGGGTGGGGCATCAGCAACAACCACTGGCTCGGTCTCTAGTGGTACGATTCGAACTCGGCAAACGACAACACGTGTCGAGTGTGGACAATATGACAATCAATATATTCGTGGTGGAACTCGTATGTCTGTGTTCGTCACCATCAAGTACGTACTATTATGACGCTACACGAGCTACGGCAGTACGCTGTTGATGCGCGATGTTACGGAAGCCGTATAACAGTCGACGTGGCTCGTCAATGAATACACTAGACTGTAGCCGTATGCCTGAGACGAGGCTAGTAGAGTTAAAGGCACGATGATTGGTGTAGTATAAATCTCAACTCGTCATAAACTTTTGGAGAAGGTGGCGCGACACTTGCTCCTCGGCGATGACGTTGAGGCGGCAGTACAAGTGCGCGAACGGTTCGTTCATATCGCCAAAGATCTTGGGCAGCGTCCGCACAAAGGGCCGCGAGTAGATGACGGTCCGCAGCACCGTCCGAATGCAGCCATCGGCGTCCGTCTCGGTCTGGAAGAGCACCCTACAGCCAAACGCGTCACGGCAAGAACTTGCAACAGGAAAACGGTACCCGCCAACTTCTTCGCGCCGAATGGTGTGCGGGTCCGAGGGCGACGGCACGAGGTCGTCGCGGTCCACCGACTCCCACGTAAAAATCGAGTACTGCGGGTGATGCAGCCGCGTCACAACGTCCAGCGACTCCAGCCGCACCTCGGGCATGTTGGGCACCGTGTACGCAATGTGTTCGTAGTGCGTATTGTTATCGACTTGCGTGATGAGCTAGAAACATTCGATGAGGTGACTCCAGTAGTTCGAGATGTACCTTGCGGCGACACAAGCCTGGGTTATCCACGACCCCTTGGGAGTCAAAGCCCCAAAAGATGTCCCAAAAGACCTCCGAGACCGTGCGGTGGTCGAAGCTCGTGATCTCGCAGACGCGGCAAAACTTGATGCTGACGTTTTCACCCATGCTCGTCATGCGCACATCCACGTACGGTGGGAAGGACGGGATCGAACGCGTGTCCTCCATGACCTACGTCATCGTTTCTTGAGCGGTCATCGAGTTGCACCGAGCGCACCTGGGTGTACATGCGGGCGGGGCCTGGACGCGCGATCTCGGAAATCATCGCCATGCGCTTGATCGGGTCCACACCGAGGTGGTGGAACGGGTGGTACACGTTTGGCCCGGGGCCCGTGTCGACCTGCAGCGGCGCGTTGAGCCAGAGCCCTCGGAGAGAGTGGCTCATTTCCATTTCGGCCGCGCCGAGCGCAATCTCGATCGAGCCCGTTTTCTGGACAACACCGCGGTGGGCCGATGGACCGCGGCGCGCCTTGGCCAAGGCCTCCGTGAGCTCTTGCACTTGGGTTCGGAGACCGAGCAGCTCTTGCTTTTGGCGGATCCGGTGCTTCCGCGCCGACTTGGCAATCTGCGCACGGCGGCGCGTCTTCTTGTCCTCGCTGAGCGTTTTGTCTTCCTTCTCACCGTCGCTCGACCACACGGTCGACTCCTTCTCGCGGTCGTCTTCGGTCGGCGCCTTGCTGCTGGTGGCGCTCCCCGGCGCCTGCCTCGTCGCCATCCTTGCTCTTGTCAACTGACCGAGCTGACCAATGTGCAGTTCCAACCATAGGGGGGCCTATGAAAACGAAGTGCCATATGGGAAGTACCACCGTGAAAAATACAGAACGTTTCTCACATTTCACACGGCGTACCGCGGCGACGCGGATCGGGAGACGACGCAGAGCCAACAGCAAAAGTGCGAGCCGAGGGCAATTGGATCAAATCGACGTCGAGCGAATCCAGTCACTCAATTCTACTGAGCTACGCTGCTGAGGCAAGAAAGCTTGGCAATGCACGACCTCGACCAGATCTGACTCAGTTGCATCTCACACCAGTCGCTCGCTGTGAAGGTACTCAAGCTGGTGCGACCAGAGCACCCAATTGTACTGAATTCACTGCCACCCGTGCAAGAGCAGCCTAGTATTTCCATGCGCTGGGTCAGCACATTCAGCTCGTCGCGCTGCTACCAGCACGCAAAGCCTCGATGCCGTCGCAAATCAAACGGGTGAAGACGCGCCAACGATGCCAATTGCCGGCTGAGAGTACCGTAGCCACTGCAAGTGAGTCACACAGCTGGAAGATGCGCCCATGTAAGTTGTACCACGGCACCACGGCACCACGCGCATCCGGAACATCAAACGTCATCCAAGCCTCGACATGCGAATGTGGTAAAGTTCTGGTTTATTACCCCTCCCGTCAAATCCCAGTGCGAAGCCAGTGCGACTACATCACTTAGTTCGCGCCGTCGGTGGCTCTTCAGTGCAGACCTCACAGAAGGACAGCCCTTCTGCTCTAAGGTCGACGGTAAAAGGCGCGAAGAAAGCAGGCGTCTGACGCGCCACGATTCTTTGAGCGACGCCTGCGTAGGTTTGCATCGGTGCGCAGCTCATATCGCTGCCACTCGTTCATAGATATCAGCAACGGACAAAAAGAGACACTCGCTAGTTTAGTACCGCCCTCCACATAGAACCCATGGAGCGCTGAGAAATCACACCGAAACAGCTCTCGAAACACACATGCATCACGTGTGAAATGTGTGATGCCCCCAGAAAGCTTCGGGGTCCCACTCTTATTAAAACGCAGGTGGTCCATCTTGCGACACGTGGGTTAAACTGATTTTGACGTGTGCGGAAGACCCGCGAAAACGAATGCAGACCGTCGTATGCGTTCTGACGATTAACCCTCTGCGGGTGGGTATTTCCCTTGTCGCTGCAACACCAGCTGGGCTCGCACTTGAAGACGATGACGAAGGAAGGCGTATACCTCACGCTCGGCGCGCTGGCGTCCGTGACATTGGTGCTATGGGAAGGCTCGGCGCTCTACTTCTCGTCGAGCATCCGCCACTGCACCGCGCCGTCCACTGAGGCCTCGGAGGCGGCGCTCAAGCTGCTCATCATCGGCGACGTGCACGTGCTGGGCCACCGCCGGCGCTACTGGATTGAGCAGGCGTGGATCGACTGGCAGGCGTACCTCTCGTTCCAAGCGGCCTATGCTGCGCTGCAGCCACACGCTGTCCTAGTGCTCGGCGACCAGCTCGACGAAGGCACGGCCGCGACGTCCGATACCGACTACAAGGTAGCGTCCATTCGTTTCCGGTCGCACGACGGCCACCGTGTATGTACCCATAGTAGGAGTATACAGCACGCTTCTTCCAGGTGTTTGGCCCGATCAAGACCGAGACGCTCTTCGTCGTACGTCGATAGCATGGATCTACCTGCACGTCGTCATGGCCTGGTATCTACGAATAGCTCGGGAACCACGATGCAGCATATGGCCCAGGCATGACGCAGGCGCTCGTCCGCCGCCACGAGCTTGGCTTTGGGCCCGCTAACCGCCTCGTGACGCTCAACGACATTGACTTTATCGTGCTCAACACGATGGCGCTCGAGACGAACGTGTTGGACCACCAAGTGTACCACGGCGCCCACGCGTACTACACGCTTCACCACGATCTCCATCTCAATCTCAATCTCCATCTTAATAGTCTTCTCAACCAAATTGAGACGCAGCGCAAGTCGCCCGAGCACATCAAGCGACCGCTCGTCGTGCTCACGCACATTCCGTTCTACCGCCCCAACGATCTCAAATGCGGTACCTCTTCTATGTCTGGGAACGGCGAGTGACGTGGGTGGTAGGCCACTTGCGCACGAAAGAGCGGGCGCACTACACGTACGAAGACCCGGCCTTTCCGTACGTGGAGCAGGACCACGTGCTGTCGAAAGGGCTCTCGCAGCGCATTCTGCAGACGCTCGAGCCCGACTACATCTTCTCGGCGCACACGCACTCGGTGTGTTACTACCACCACTACCACGCGATGGCTGCGACCGGCGCCGTCAAGACGATCCCAGAGTACACGGTGCCGACGTTCACATGGGGCCAGCGACCCGACCCGAGGTAGCCCTGCTGGGACTCGACAGATTGATACTACAAAAAGTATATGGTAGCTTTGCCATTGCGCTCGTGCACCACTCGGGCCAGAACGACCGCGAGAACCCGCTCAACGTGCACGTGACGACGTGCAGCCTCCCGACCGAGATGGACTATGTGCAGTGGCTCCTCGCTGTTGGCGGCTGCCTCCTCGCGCTCTTCCTGTATGTTTACTATCGCTGTTACTACCTCAAGGCCGTCGCGCGTCAAAAAAAGGCCAAGCACTAAGACACCAGCGATGCTATATATTATAGACCCTACTGCTGCGGGAACTGCAGGCCCGCTTGCTCCATATAGCTCAGAAGCATTTGCCGTTCGTTGGGTGGCAGCATCGCGAGCTGCTCCTGGCTCATGCCCGGCGGCAAATTGAGGAACTCGTCGCCTTTCTGGCGCTTGGGCTCGGACGCGCCAAAGCCGCCCGCGTCGCGCTTGAGACGAGGGTCCGCCCGCCGACGCGGATCGCCGCGCGGATCGCCGCGCGGATCGCCGCGCAGGTCCCGCGGGTCGCGCGACGAGGCCATGCCCATGGGCGGCGGCATGCTTTGCACGGGCGGAGCAAGGCCGAGGATACCGCCAGACGGCGGTCCCCGCGAGCGGCTCGAGAGGAGCCCTCCAGTTGGCGCGGGCCCGCCCTACGCATTGTGCATGAGCCGTAGAGAGGGAGGAGATGCGACGCACCGAGAACGGGGTCGCGGGCGTCTTCATGAGCTGAATGTTGAGCGCCTTGTACGACTCGATGATCGCATGCGCGAGCACCGGATTGGCGTTGAGCAGCGTCTTGGTCATTTCGGGCTTGGCGCGGGCGTACTCGCGGAAGGCCACGAGCATGTCGTAGATGGGCACGCGGCCCTGCGCGGCGACCGCGGCCTCGATGCTCTTGATAATGGCTTCGCCCGTCACGCCGCTCTGGCGGTCGCGGTCCGTGCCTTGGCGCTCGCCACCATCCGCAAAGTCCACGCGCAGGTTGCGGCCGTTGATCTCGTAGCCATTCAAGTTGCGCATCGCGCTGAGCGCTGTCGCGCCGTCGTTGTACTCGCAAAAGCCGTAGCCCTTGGGCTTGCCCGACTCGCGGTCCGTGACGAGCCTATAGACAGTCCATCATGTAGAGAGCGACGCCATACCAACGCGCACGCACCGAAAGTTGACGACGGGCCCGGCCTCGGAGAAAATCTCGCGCAGCATCTCCTCGGTCACATCGTACGGGATGTTGCCGACTATACGAGCGCACGGACGAGCATGAGCCAGCGCCAAGCCATAGGGCCGTGGACACACACGGCCACGGACGTACCAAAGACGCTGCGCTCCTTCGCGGTGCCCATGCGGTTCTTGCTCATCCTGCCTGCCGCTGGTTATTATGAGGTGGAGTTGCCGGATGGGGTATCCGGATAGCACGGTCAATTGCCGTAGGTAGTATGCAATCTTCCGTCGGGGCCCTGCAGCTACAATAGAGTACAAGGATCAACACAAACTTGGACCATATCTACAGCCTCGGCCTCATGCGTGCTACCTCGACGTCACCATGTCGACATGGGGCTCTGTCGGTCGCTGTGCTAAACGATTGGGGTACCCTAACCCCGCGGGGTTAGGGTCCCATCAGATCTTCTCATTTCCCAAGACAACCAAGTCTTCTCACATAGTACTACTGCTAAAACCTACTATACCCTACACACGCTACTCGCGCCCGTCGTACTTGAGCGCGACGTTAAAGTTGGTGACCGCCGTGTCGGGCAGCACGAGGTACTGCGAGATCTCCTCGGCGGCCGACCGGAGCTGCGCCAAGTGCGCGTACGTCTGCGCCGCGGGGTTCAAGTGCAGCTGCTTGACGCTCTCGACCCAGACGACCGCACGGTTGACGTTGGCTTCGATCTCGCCGTAAAAGTGGCGCATCTCTTCGTTCGGAAACTCGAGCTTGTCTTGCTTGGCGTCGCCCAGAAGGATCACCAGCTGCGAATACCTAGCATCGAGACTACATGAGCACTTTCAAATCGGCCAAGCGAGGCGTACCGCGGTGCCGACTTGTTGGCGAGCGTGAGCTCGCAGGCGCGGACGCACCACTGGATCGCGCGCAACTTCTTGTGCGCGGCCTCGAGCTGCACGAGTGCTTCGTACCGGCGGAGCTCGTCCAGCTGCGTCTGGAGCGCAGCCATGACGTCGGGCAGGCGCGGCAGAATCGACCGGATCGAAAACGTGCTGAAAAAGTGCGCCTCAAAGCTCACAATCGCGTTGTGGAGATCGGTGCCCCGGAGCACGAGCGCGCGGAGGTCGTCGAGGGCGGGGAGCTCCACCGAGAGGCACTCGCCGCGCGCAATGAGGCCCACGACTTGCTTGGGCGTCGGGCGGACCGCCGCTTGGACGCGCCGACGCCCTGCCGGAGCGCGCAGGCGCTGCAGCGGTACGCCTCGAGCGTGCTCATGACGGTGGGCGAGATGCCAATGCACTTGGCGTGGTACCACTCGTCGCAAAAGTCGCAGCAGACCATCGGGACGTTGTCGATCGGCTCGCGGCAGAGACAGTAGAGCGGCGCCGGCGGCCCGCCCCGGTACATGTACGTCTTGCGCCGTGCTTGGCAGCACTCTTGGCAGAGGTACGGCGCAGTCGGCGGGCGGTCCGACGGCGCCCCGACGCAGGTGTGGTGGAACTGCCGCGAACACCCCGAGCAGCGCAGGAGCGGCACTTTGCTCGAGCACACTTGCTGGCAGACGCACACGAGCGCCGTCAAGTCATCTTGGTGCGCGCCGGCCGCGTCGAGGACGTTTTGCAGCACAAAGATACCGTCGGCGTCGGCGGGCACCGGGTGCTTGAAGAGCCCAAACGCCCGCACGTGCCAGCGCCGCGCGTCCTGGATGCGGTTGTGCAGCTGTCGACGCAAGAGCGACGACGCAGGAATGCCGACGGCTTCGGCCTGCGCTTCGAGCTCCAGCGCGTCCGAGAGCGCAATCTTCTCGTCCATGCGCGTGGCCACGTTGGCTTCCCACTGCTTGCCGTCCTTGAGGCGCTGCAAGAGCTGGACCGCCTCCATCGGCACAGCCGGCAGCTGGATGAGCCGCTTCGCCATGTCCTCGAGTTCCTCGAGCGAGATGACGGCGCGGACCTTGTCTTCCAGCGAGAGCTTGAGGCGCTCGCTCTCGCAGAGCGCGCGGAGCTCCGAGAGCTTGTCAAGCTTCCAGCCCTGGTGCACGAGGTTGCGCGCCGGCGAGCTCCAGAGCGCGTTGAGGTCGAGCATCGACGGGAACATCTCAAAGACGGTCCAGTCCTGCGGCGGCACGTTGTGCACATTGGTCGTCGACCGCATCAAGAGCGTGTTGGCGGCCAAGAGCCAGTTGACGTACGCGAGGTCACTCATGAGCAGACTGCGCTCGGGCACGAGCACGCCGAGCGAGTTGAGCGAGTCGACCGCTGCTTGGATCGTCTCGACCAGCGCCGAGAGCGGCGCGGCCTCGTCCTTGAGAAGCGTCGTCCAGTCGTTCGCTACTTCGTCGAGCGGTCGGCCTTGTTGCATTTTGAGGCACACGATTTGCTGCATGATGCCTTGCGCGGCCACCTGCTTGGCCTCGACGTCCTGCTGCAGCGCCTTGAGCCGCTCGAGTTCGGGAATGACAAAAGCCATGGCCGAGGCCTCGCTGATGAGCGCCTGCAGCTCCTTCATCGTGGTTGTCGGCTGCTTCCGCGCCTTGTCCAAGAGTGGACTCGCGCGGTTGCGCCACGCGAGAAAGAGCTTGTACGTGGCTTGGAGCGTCGCGAGGACGTCTTCGGGCACCCAGAGACCCTGTGCGACGAGGTTCTCGCCAATGCGCACGACTTCCTCGAGGCCCTTGACGGTCGAGAACGTCTTGGCCTGGACTTCCCAGCTCGTGAGGTTGGTCACTTTCGTCTCGATCGCTTGGATGTACTCCAAGAGCTGGCTCGGGTGCATCCGGTACAAAAAACACCCAAATTGGTTCGGGTCGCACTTGCACATGTTTTCCATGTGGTCGGCGCACCCAACGTGGCGGCAACGGAGGCACACGACGGCCTGGAGGTAGCAGTACTGCGCGCACTTCGAGCAGCGGAGACCTTCGTTCTTGCCCGAGCGGCCGGCCCAGAGCACCATGCGCGACATGCGCGAGCCGCCCGCCATCATCTTGCCCGACGCCATCATCTTGCCCGACGCCATCATCTTGCCGGCGCGCCCTTTCTGCCGGCGCGCCCTTTCTGCATCTTGGTCGGCGGCTCGTCGACGTCGTCACCGTCGTCGTCGGCCTTGGAGTCCCGCATGCGCGCCGAGTTGCGCGTGGACGATGACGCGCGGCCGTGCGACGCGAGGTATGCCGTCATGTCTTCGGCCTTGGGCAGGCGCTTGCCCGCGGTGTCGAACGCGAGCGCTTCTTGGTAGACTAGACCGAGAGATCAGAATGGATGCAATAGCTTTGACGTACGTTGCTTGAGACTCGGGAGGAGTTGCGACACAAAGCCCGGGTACTCCATCGTCTTGGTGTGCTCGATCGCCGCCAGCGTCAGCGTGCACAGAAGCGCGTCGTGAGAAAAGACGGGCACTTTGCCAAAGCTACACGCCCATCAGACAATCGGATACAGCATGGCTTTTGTACACACCGTTTGTAGTTTTGGACGGCTTGGTGGCCCCACGGCAGCCAATCGGGCGTCGCAAAGTTGACGGCCTCGGCGAGGTTGAAGCCGTTGTTGAAGCCGCCGTGGTACGAGGACGGAAACGTCACGATAAACTCGTTAGGCTCGTGCGTCGCGCGATACACGGGCACATCGTGCTTGCGCAGCGTCTCGGGCGAAAACATGGTCACGAGCTGCAGGTGCAGGTCCGGCTGGTGCACAAAGAGGTCGGGCGTCAGCTTGCGCATGACAGCCTCCATCTTGCCGGCCGCGTGGCCCGGCACGCCGTACCACGTCTTGGGCGCGCCGCGGTGCAGGTACGAGATCGAGTAAAAGTTGTGGTCTTCCACGTGCCAGCAAAACGTCGAGAAGGCCATGCCGACGTAGAGCCAGGGCACCATGACGCCCTTGATGTCCTCGTCGAGGTACTGGAGCAGTGACCCGTTGAGTTTCGGGAGGTTGGTGAGGTTCCAAGGGCTTCTCGCATACATCTCGAGCTGGTTGATCGCGTCGAAATCCGACTCGTTCTTCATCGCGAGGCCTTCGACGAGGAGGGCCTGGAGTGCGACGTCGCTCGGGTCGAGCTCTTTGGCGTGCAAATGCACATTCTTCCAGCGCTCGTGGAGCCGCGACCGGAGCTTCTTGAGCTTGTCGAGAACCGGGAACCCCGACCCGTTGACACCTGTGTCAACATCGCTGCCGTACTCGACTTCGATCTTGTGGTTGGGCGAGTTCAGGAGCCGCCAGTACTCGGCCTCGAGCTCCTGCGGCGTCGGCATTTTCCCGTCAAAGTGCTCGAGTAGCCACTTGTCCGCCTGCGCCTTGAACGCCGCGAGCGTGTACTCGGGGCCGGTCTCAAAGCCGAACTTTTGGTTGGTCGACGTCGTCGCCGCCTTCTCGTTCATGCACGACTCGCAGAACCAGTCGCCTTGGGGCATGGCCGAGAGCGGCGGTGCGATGCAGAACGCATGGTACCCGCCGTTGCAGCCGTCGCAAAGCAGCATCCGGTCGCGGCAGTCGGCGCGGAGGCAGATCTGGCAAACTTCCTCCGAGAGCGCCAGCTTGGCCGAGGCGCTACACAAACCGAATTATTACTTGATGGGAGAAGTAGAGTCGGCGTACGGGTCGCTGCCGTTGGCTAGGATAAACTGCATCGTCGCGTACGACACGCTGTCCTTCGCGCCGTCTACGCCAAGCCGCGTGAGAAATGTCAGACTACTCGAAACAAAGCTGCGTACTCGCATACTCGATCGCGACGGACGGCTTCTTGCCGCCCATGACGCGCTTGACTTCGCCCAGCAGCGGCTCGGCGGTCTGGAACGCACGGTAAAACTTTTGCTGCAATCGGACAATGGGCGGCGACAGGCGCTCGGTGCGCGTCGGGTCCGAGAAGAGACCCGACGGCTCGAGCTGCGACGGCGGCACCGGCTCTTGCTCGTCCGGCATGACAATGCGAGGACCGGTTTGGTTCTTTCGAGGCCGGCCGCGACCGCGCTTGATCAAGCCTGGGAAGATGGCCGGCGGACTGCTCGCGTCCGAACTCGTCGGCTTTTGGGGCGTCGACGGCGCGGTCTCCGCCTTGCGTGGCCGGCCGCGACCACGCTTCTTCATGACGATCTGCGGCGAGCCCTCTTCGTCGTCGTCTTGCGTCGACGGCGTCTGCGCAGGCGTCTGCGCCGGAGTCTGCGCCGGTGTGTGCAACGGCGTCGCGGGCGCCGAGATGGCCTTGGCGTCGTCTGTCGTCGATGACTTCTCGTGCTCTTCGTAGCTCAGGAGGTAAGCGTGGTAGAGGTCGCGAACGAGGTTGCTCGAGGCCAGCGGAATGCGCAGCGTCGAGAGCGCATTGAGATTCGCAATCACGGCCGGCCACTGCTGGTCCGTCTCGACCGCTACAAAGCCGCCGAGCTCCGAGACACTTCGGTAGAGCAGCTGGAACGGCACGGGCTTGCCGTCGATCGACGGCAGGTCGTGCATCGGTGCGCCGCGACGGTACTAGTTACAATACCAAGCACATTTAGCGACCCGACGAGGATGGCAGGAGCGTACGTGAAACATGCGCAGGGCCTCGAGGAACTGGCCTTCCTCGCGTGCGTTGCCCTTGCAAAAAGGCTCAGACGTCTGAATATTGATGATGATGGCATACCTCGATGCAGTAGAGCGGTTGGAGCCGCGTGCGGAAGCGGAATTTTTTTTCATTCACGGCGAAAGGCGGGCGCCAGCCTTTGGGCGGCACGATCTTGCAGATACCAGTCTTGCGGCCCTCGTCGCGGATGCTACAGTCGGCGGGCGGTTGGGTATGTAGCTGACGACCTCGGGTGGCTACCTCGCAATGTAGTGCAATGGATTTTCAAATTCAGCGGCGGTCGGGTAGAAAATTAAGCACGGTGGGCAGATGTAGCCGTTCGCGTCCTGGCAGACGCCGTCGGCTTCAACGGAGCTGGACATGCGAGCGGGACAGAAGACGCGTCGGTGGCCGACCGAGAAACCAGAATTGTCCACGACGACGCCAACCACCGAACCTAAAGAAGCCCATACAAAACCCAAGATCTGAGCGGTCCCCTACCCGCGTGATGACGCACGCGATTGGCCAAAATGCGACGAATCCACCGCCGATTGGCTAAAAATAAACTGGCGCTTTGCCGCATAAAACGGAGCAAGAAAATGGAAGGGTTCGGGCCGCGGTAGGCGCGGTGGAGACGCCGCCGCCGGCCATGGCCGCGACCGAAGCGCATGCGCCATCGGTGAATCCATGGAGAGTGGTGGTGCAGAGCACTCCTGAAAATCGCAGCGCGTCCCGATGCGTATAGGTCGAGAAACAACCTCCCGCCGATGGAGCGACGGTGCACCGCCCGCGGTGACATCATGGTCAACGCGCAATGCAAGATGGCGCGACGCTGCATTGATATCCTGTATGCATGCTTGAGATTGCTGCGGTGTGGATGCGCTCTCGAGTCCTTTGTCGTAACTTCGGCTCTGAGCTACTGGCTAGCGCTCCCACGTCGGCACCGCGGTGCTCGCATGCTGCATCAGCCGTGGTGACAGCAATGCGATCAGCGCGATTTCGACGCGTACGTTCGCCACTTTGCCAACAAGTTGCAAGGCGCGCTGCCGAGTCGTCCTCGATCATGGCTCGGCCTCCAGCTCGTTCGTAGTACGGTTGTAGACATTCGCTCTACGCCCTATCGCCGCCTCCATGATCCGCTAGCTTTCGCCTCCATGCGTCTCCCGCCATGGGCAAGACGGCCCGTTAAGCTTTCGAGCGGATGCTGGGTGCTGGGTGCATGCAGCTCGTCGGGTTGCAGCTGCCACGGCTCAATCTTGGTCGAGAAGCGCACTGTTTTTTTACAGAAAGACGCACTGCATACAAACACCAAGCTATTCGGGAAGGAAGTGAATTAAAAATTGAAGTGGATCCATTTGTGCGGAAGCGAATCATTTGAATTTTCGACCGACGATGAAGATCCAGGCAGCGCTCGCGGTGACCGCGCTCGCGATGGGCGTCGCAGATGCGGCCTCGTTCCGCATGAAGATGGAAAAGGTCGACGACGCGACCTTTGTCGAGAGCGTCATGTGGCATCAGCCGCGCAGCCAGCGCGGGGCCGTGTGGGACCCGACCCAGGCCGACCTCACCGGTGACGTCGTGCACGACAGCGGCAGCGTCGTGATCGAGAACTTCCAGAACGCGCAGTACTTTGGCAAGATCGAGCTCGGGTCGCCAGGCCAGAGCTTCAACGTCATCTTCGACACGGGCTCGAGCAACCTGTGGGTGCCCAACCGCGCGTTTGGTGCGCACAAGCACTACAACCACAGCCTTTCGTCGACTTACAAGGCCAATGGCACCGACTTTCACATCCAGTACGGCAGCGGGCCCGTCTCGGGCTACTTCTCGCAGGACACGCTCAACGTCGCGGGCATCCAGCTGCAGGACCAGACCTTCGCTGAGGTCAACGTCACCAAGGGTCTTGGCCCCGCGTACTATCTTGGCCGATTTGACGGAATCTTTGGGCTCGCGTTCGACTCGATCTCGGTCGGCCACGTCGAGACGCCATTCCATCGCATGCTCGCGACCTTGGATAAACCTCTCTTTGCCTTCTACCTCGGCACCAACCAGCCGGGCGAGCTCACGTTTGGGGAGCTCGACCCGAAACACTACACGGGTGAGATTTCGTATGTTGAGCTCTCGAGCTCGACATACTGGCAGATTCCGCTGGACGGCGTCAAGGCCGGCGACCAGGATATTGCAAGCAACGTCCAGTGCATCGTCGACTCTGGCACGTCGCTGCTCGCGGGCCCGAAAGCCGAGATCAAGAAGCTCGCCAAGGAGGTCGGCGCGCACGCATTCATCATGGGCGAGTACCTCATTCAATGCGACTCGCCAGGCCCCGACATCACGTTTACGGTCGGCGGCAAGGCGTACACGCTCACGAAGCAAGAGTACATCATCCGCAGCGGCCCCGTCTGCCTCTTTGCGTTCATTGGCCTCGACATTCCCGGCAATCCGCTCTGGATCCTCGGCGACGTCTTCATGCGCAAGCACTACACAGTCTTCGAGTGGTCGTCGACCGGAAAGCCGCGCATTGGCTTTGCCAACGCCGCTTGAAACGCGAGCTCGTAACATGTTGCATCAACCTATCTCGTGTTTGACTTCTCGTCTCTGGCATGCGAACCTTTGCCGCCTCTTTGACTCGATTAGTAGGATCCACATATACCGTAGTACGCTGAGGAGGGTGGTGCAAATACGCTGAGGAGGGTGGTGTCAATACAGTGTAATACAACCTCGGTCGATGACAATTTCCCTATCGTCTATAGCCGACTACGGTACAAGCACCAGTGTCGCCGAACGGACGCGCGACATGCCAGCCGGGCTCGTCCCAGCCAGCTCGTCTTCCGCCCGCAGCTTCCACCCGCGGTCGCGCCATGGTGCCAGAGCCACGGTCAAGCACAGACGTTCTCCTTGCGCAGGTGCTACAGCTACGTGGATGCGCGCGACATGTGAGGCGTCCACGGCGACCGCGGAGCTCCCGCCGACGTCCGCGCCGATGTCAGATTCGCCACCCTTTGCCGACGCATACTTACTTCAAGTGTCTTGGCCGCCGAGGTTGTTGAAGTGGACACTACGTTTCGATTGGCTGAAATCCTAGCCGCCCGACCAATCACGTGCGCGTTGTCGGCCACAAGGTGCAGCAATTCCCAAGTTGCACGGTAGCAACGCGATGGCGCCCGTCGATCGCGCTCACGAGAAGGTGTCTAGGATGGCCGAGAAGCAGCCGCTGCTACCAGGCCTCAACCTGCGCGTTAACACGGCGGCCGAGCCTCGGCGCGTCGGGTCCGGGCGCGACACGCCGACGCCGGTCTCGAGCACGCAGAACCGCCAGTCGCGCCAGTGGCGGTTCTCGGTTGTCGAAGAGCTTGCATCGCCCGTGTTCCGCGACGACTTTGACGAGATGCCATGGGACGCCAAGCACGGTAAGATTCCCATCTCGCCTGGCTCGACGAGGCGACGCGATGCTACAGCGTCGACGACGCCCCACCCGTTCGAGTACAACCCCCAGAGCTCGGCGCCGCGGCTCCGGACGCGCACCAACAGCCTTGGCGCGTCGCGTGACGGCGGCAACCAGACGCCATCGACGTACCCGAGCGATGTCTCTTGTAGCTTCTGAATCGGATCATGATGCGGTAGGACGACCATCCCAGAGAACGACGCGACCGTGTTTGACGGCGCGTACCACTCGATGTACATTTCGCCGCACCCCAAAGGTGCGTTTCAGCACGAATACTTGCCGTCTGTAACCTGGTCTAGGCTGGCGCGGCATCGTCGTCTTGCTGCAGAGTCCTGTGCTCCTCGTCTTGATCGGGCTCTTCTCTGCATTTCTCGGGTAATCTTATGTACGTTCCACTTCGCTCCACGTTCCTCTGCGCACTAGGCTGTGGCTCGACGCCATTATCTTGCGTGTGACTGCCTACCACCAAGCGCTCGCGAGCAGCGGGTTCGCACGCTAGGTATTACCGTCGCTCGCTCACGTCACTTGGTGTAGCTTTGGCGTCTTCTTCCTCTTCTCCCTTACCGCCGGCATCCTTGGGACGGTACGAGATTCCTATTTGCTTGAAGAAAGACCCAAGACGAGAATTGTATGCAGCTTCTCGTGCACTTTGTATCGCCTCAAGCCGCGGGCTCGGGCCTGCCGCAAATGAAAGTCGCGCTCTCAGGTTCGAAGCCCTGCGCGAGCTCTTTTGTGCGATGGAGAGTATGGTAGGCGTCGACATGCACGAGTACCTCAGCGCGCGCTGCCTCGTCGTCAAGATGGCGGGTCTTGTCATGGCGTATGCGGCGGCGCTCAGTATCGGCAAGGAAGGCCCGTTCATCATGATCTCGTGCTGCTTTGCCGAGTGTTTGATGCAGATGGACATTTTCCGCCGCATCCACGACGACTCGGCCAAGCGGTGCATTCATCCATCCACTACAACGACAAGTTGTCTCAAGTAAATTGGACGTAGCCTCGAAATGCTCGCGTGCGCGTGCGCTTCGGGCGTCGCAGCGACGTTCGGAACACCGTTTGGCGGCGTCCTCTTCGCCGTCGAAGTCACGTCGTCCTTTTACATGGTGCGGACGCTTCCGCGATCGTTCTTTGCCGCGCTTGCGGGCTCGATCACCATTTCGTTTTTGGTCACGAACGGCAAGTACGGGCTCTTTGACCGGTCCGCGGGCCTCGGCATCACCGACACGGACTTTACACGGTACGTTCAACACTAGACAACTTGTTTTGTTTCTATATTGGACACCTTGTATGCTGCTGTAGCGAATTCACATCAGTCGACATGTGCATCTTCATCTTCATCGGTGTCGTCTGCGGCGTCCTCGGCGCGGTCTTTATCTTTGTGATTTCGATGCTCGTGCGCGTGCGGGATCGGTGGTTCCTCAGCTCTCGGTACGCTCTTGCATATACATATCCTTTTGTCTTCTACCTCGCGGGTAGCGGTCCGCGTCTCCTGTACAAGCGCCTTGGCATTGTCGTCCTCGTGACGTTGATCGCCAACATATTCGATTTCTTCGGCGACCCCGCATGGTTCCTGGACCACGGTACAGCTTATTTGCTTCTTATTGCGATTCTGACGCCTTTTGCAGGCTCACCACAAACCATCATCAACACGCTCTTCACCAAGGCCGACTCGAAGGAAGAGGGCGCGGAGCTCGCGCGGTCCCTCGTCACGTTCTTCCCGCTCAAGTACATTTTGACCATGAGTATGTAGTACCTCGCGTGAGGATCTAGGGGCATAAACGTTATCGGTGTAGTCTGCGTCGTCGTGCCGTTGCCCGCCGGGGTCTTTACGCCGACGTTCGTCATTGGTGGAATCTTTGGGCGCATGATTGGCGAAGCCATTCAAGTCACGGGCGTCGTCTCAACCGAGTTTGAACCGTTTGAGTTTGCGATTCTCGGCGCCGCCGCCTTCTCGACTGGCGTCACGCGGGCTATCTCAACGGCTGTCATCATCATGGAAGTGAGCCACAACGGGTATGATTTTTTCATTTTCTTGGTGACGACATGTATCTTGTGTGCGTAGGTACCTCACGATCCCCGTGTCCATCTCCATTTTGGCCGCGTACTTTACGGGCGGTCGCTTCATTGAGAACGTGTACGTCGACAGCATCCTCAATCTGCTGCGTCGGTTGATGGCAATGGCTCGTAGCTACGACGTCCTCATCACAACGTCGCGCTTGCCGCGGCTGCAAAAGCTGCCGAAAGCGGCCTACGACATTCCGAGCTGGGAAGTCATGAAGGTCATCTCCGTTTGCCGAGTAGAGTCTGATAGTAAGCGCGGTGTAGACGGTAGATGCGATGGTGGTGCTGAGCGCCGACGCTACGTACCGGCGGGCGGAGGAACTTCTCGCGCTCTCGGCCGACCCCGTCTTCCCCATCGTCGTACGACGTCCGAGCCATGCTCTACATGCTCTTATCGCTCGTTCTATATGCACTAGGACTCGTCGCGGTCCATGCACTTGATTGGCGCGGTGACCCGGACCCGCCTCCAGCAAGCGATCGAGTACTGCTACCTCAAGACGCGGCTCATGCCGGCAACGGCCAAGGTACTTACTTCCTACACAAGGTACCGATGCGATTCTACGAGCATATAGGACGACCACACCAAGCAGCTACTCGACTGGCGTATCCAGTTTGCGTTCCGACGGGGTGGGCACGTGCTCGGGCTCGGCACCAACACGATTCTCGAGCGCACCAAGCTCACGGTAGACGGTGCCAGTCGCTGTAAGATCTTATGCGGATGCTAGGTGCTTGTGAACCCGAGTCCGTTTACCGTCGTGGGCATGACCAACATGCAGCGAGTCGATACGATCTTCCGCATGCTCAAACTCAACAACGCGTACGATTGTTTTTTAGATTTGCCCATCCTCTGCACGTGCGTAGGTATGTGACGCACTGCGGCCAGCTCGTCGGCGTCATCTCGCGCGCGCGCCTCATGCAATTCCTCAGCACGGTACGAAATGTCTTAGCCGGTCACCTCGAAACCATTCAATTTTGCAGACGACCAAGTACCGCATTCCCGGCGTCCTCAAGCACGTGAGCCATATGATCAGTGACTGCTGCCCGAAGGACAAGAAACCCGAGCCCAAAGACGAACCCAACTTTGACGATTACGTCGAAGTCCCCTAGTTAACAACCCTTGCGATGGTTCCGAGTAACCCTAAACCTCCGTGCTCGCGTTATCACGCGGGATCACATGGGCAAACCGACTCGAGACACGTGCATGCATCAAGTTGATACTTTCGTCATGTTATGGTAGTAGTAGTAGTACGCTACTACCGTCCTGTTCAGCAGTGTACCTCTGCTCACAAGGACGATGAAGACCAACCTGACCGAAGTCAGAAGAGGGTCGACGGTGTCCGGGATTTCTCCGGGAATTGGCGGCACGTGGGCCTGTGAAGGCGAGTGACTGGATGTTTGTATGGCGAATAAAACGCTAAAAAACCAATACGACGCCAATATTTGCCAAGTCGCGCGATGGACCAAGTGACGTTGACGTTCGAGGAGCTCTCGATCTTGAACGAGCGCAAGGAAGAGATCAAGCGCGACCACCTCGAGTACCTCGATGCCCACCCGGAGCTCAAGACGCTCATGAGCTCCTTCATGTGCGCTGTCCTTATGGAAAAGCCAGCCGACGTCGTCGCGTTCGCCAAGGCCCACTTTGACGCGCTCGCGCCCATGAAGATCGCGGTACGTCCCTACTCGCCATCGCATTGGCTCATGCATGCATCGCGTAGCCGGCGCCGCTCGTCATCGCCGGTCCGTCGGGCGTGGGCAAGGGCACGCTCATCAACCGCCTCATGGCCAAGTACCCGGAGCTCTTTGGCTTCTCGGTGAGCCACACGACGCGTGGCCCGCGTGAAGGTCCTGCATCTTGAGATGATAAGCGACTGATGTGTTTGCAGGCGAGATCAACGGTGTCGCCTATCACTTCGTCACGATCGACGAGTTTGACGGCCAAGTCGCCAAGAACGCCTTCCTCGAGCACGCCAACGTCCACGGCAACCGATATGGCACGAGCAAATTTGCTGTCGAGCACGTACGTCCTGGACCTTCCAAGCTTATTGGCCGAACCGTGGTGTAGGTGCAAGCTCAGGAGAAGATTTGCATCCTGGACATTGACGTTCAGGGCGTGCGCCAGGTCCAGGGCGCCCAGCTCAAGAAGGTCAACTACCTCTTCGTCGCGCCGCCGTCGATGGCCGACCTCGAGAAGCGCCTGCGTGGCCGGTACGACGACGACCTATGTATGACTGTACACTTTGTTCTACCATCGTTGCTTAGTGGCACGGAGACCGAGGACAAGATCAAGATCCGGCTTGCGAACGCCAAGGGCGAGGTCGACTTTGCCGGCGAAGGCCACTTTGACAAGGTCCTCGTCAATAACGACCTTGACGACGCGTTCGCGGAGCTCGAAGAGACGCTCTTCAAGTGGTACCCCGAGGTCCGCTTCCAGCAGTAGACCGACTAGATTGCATATACTACGCTTCGACTAACACCTAATATAATGGTGCATGACGGACGACCCTTGATAATGGACGACGCCGGCTGGAGCTTCGAACGAGATTACTCGCGGGTGGTTGGGTGATTCTAGCGCCTCCATGACCGGCCGCACTTTGCAACCATGCTTCGCCTCGCGCTGCTGGCCGGCGCCGCCCTCGCCGCCAATCCGTCGGCCTCCACGTTCGACATCCTCGAGACGCGGCTCGAAGGCGAGACCCGCGTGAGCACCATCCGCGCCGACATGGACTTTGCGTCGTCGACGGTCGAGATGCAGTTCCTCCTCTCGGACCACTCGATCATGGGCGCCATGTTCATGGAAGACGGGATCCGCGAGCAGGCCGTGTACCCCGGCTTCGCCGTCATGCAGTCGTCCATCTTCCTCGAGCGCCAGCTCGACCGCGCGCTCCAGATCGGCCTCGGCGTCGGGACCGTCCCGACCTTTCTGCGCACGAACGGCGTACCGACCGACGCGGTCGAACTCAGCGCCGCGACCGTTGAGATGGCCGCGTCGTACTTTGAGTACGACGACTGCCGCGTCGCGCCGTGTCCGCGCGGCCAGACGTACGTCATGGACGGCCTTCAGTTCCTCGCGGACGAGCCGACGTCGACGTACGACCTCGTCATCATTGACGTCTACACGGGCTTCAACGTCCTTCCGTTCTACACGCAGGAGACGCTCACGCGCATTGACACGCAGTGGCTCACCCGCCATGGTACGACCTGCTTCATCTTCCGTCCTCATCTATGCCAGGCGTCGTCGTCATGAACTTTGTCGGGTACTACAACGAGCCCAACATGGACATTGTCCACGCGATCCGCGCGACGTTCAAGTCGGTCTTCCGCCACGTGCGCGTCTTCCGCGAGATGGCCGCCAACGACCTCCACGAGCCCGCGAACCTGATCTTCTACGCGTCGCAGGCGCCCATCACGTTCAAGTTTCCGCCGGGTCTCGAGACGCCGCCACCGGGCTACTACGAGGCACGACCCTCTCCTCGGTCGAAATCAGATCTCATATCTTCTATCTAGGCACTCGTGACCTTCCAGGAGTGGGAGGTAGGACGACGAAGATATTTGCATGGCGATGTTCATGCTGAGGGTAGATGCTCAAGGAGGACGAGGTGCAGGTTGACGCCGATGGCTCGGTCGCGGCGCGGTCCGCGGCGCCCATCTTGACGACGACGACCGACCTCACGCAGTTTGAAGCAACGCACGTGGCGACCGTAGCCTTTATGGAGGCGCGCTGCAAAGCTCTGCTGCCCGACGCCATGTGGTCGGCGCTCGACGCCATGGACGCCTGATGCGTTTACACAGCACAAAATGAGATATTCTATTCTACGTAGCTTAATACTCGTCTTCGTCCTCGTCCTCGTCCTCGTCGTCGTCATCGGCCGTCTCGAGCCAGCTCAGCCACTCGGTCGTCTCGATGAACGCCTGCATCTTGCCGGGCGTGTTGTCCTCCGTGTCGTACTTGTACTCGATGAAGGCCTCGTCCGCGATCACGTCGAAGGCGTAGAGCGCCTTGAAGCACGTCTCCATCATGCCCTTGGTCTTCTTCCCGTCCAAGCCGCGGTTCTCGTGCATGAAGAGCTGGAGCGCGTACAGCGCCTTGAGCTGCTCCTTGGGCGACGTCGGCGCCATGACGTACGCCATAAAGGCACCATACTCGTCCGGCGTCATCCACTTGACGCTCGACGTGGCCGTAAACTGGTTGTGCTTGAGGAGCGCGGCCATGACGACAGCCGGCACGAGCTTCGTGCCCTTAAGAAGGGGCTTGGCGGCCGCGACGAGCGCTTCGCCCTTCTTCTCCGTGGCAAGGATCGACGTCATAATGTCGGCAGCCTTGGCAGCAGCGGCGGCTTCGGCCTCGGCAGCGGCCTTCTTCTCTTCCTTGGCCTTGGCAATGGCTTCGTCTTCAAGGCGCTTCTTTTCCTTCTTCTCGGCGATACGCGCGGCCTTCTCCTCTTCCTTCTTCTTGCGAGCAATCTCGGCAGGGTCCTCCTTGGGCTCGTTGATCGTCTGGCGTTCGTACGCCGACGTGACGCGCTCGACGTCACCGCCAAAGCGGCCGCTGTCACGGCTATTGAAGCGGTCACCGGCGAAGCGGCCACCGTCACGGTCGCCGTAGCGGTCGCCACCGAAGCGACCACCGTCGCGGTCGCCGTAGCGGTCACCACCGAAGCGGCCGCTGTCACGGTCACCGCCGAAGCGACCACCGTCACGGTCACCAAAGCGACCGCTGTCACCGCCACGCGAGAAGGCACGCGAGAACTTGTCGTCGTCGGCGCCGCGCGAGTCGCGGAAGGACGAGCCGCCCGACGGGCCGTCGTCGCCACGGCGCGAGAGGTTCAAGCGCATGTGGGCGGGGCGCTCTTCGTAGCGCTCTTCGCGGCCACCACGGAAGCTGGAGCCACCACCACGGAAGCCTTCGTCACCGCCACGGAAGCTGGAGCCACCGGCGCTGGAGCGGTCGCCACGCCAGCGGTCCGAGCCGTCGCTGCGCATGGGTTCGCGGTCGCGGCGGTCGCCGCCGCCACGGCCACCACGGTAGCCGCCATCGTCGTCATCCGTGCGAGCGCGGGGACCCTTGGGGAGCGCGTCGACGGGCATGGGGGCGCGGCTGCCTGGCAGTCTCAGCGTCGACAGGAAGTCGCTCAAGCCCATCTTGACACCTTTGCGGGACATGGTTCCTCTTCAAAGTAATTCAAAGTGAGGTACCCGGCGTGGCTTATTTTATTGACCGACCCGTGTCTGTTCCATACATTCGGGGAGTATTTTTATAAAATCGATTGGCTCTCATGACCACCGTTCGTGCCCGCCAATCACATCCAACCCCATCAACCGCGAGCCAATCAGCGACGACGGTCCTGTCGCTCTGAAGATACCGCCTTTCTCTCCCATCACGACTGTCCTTGGCATCGATCTCTAGTTCTGGTAGCGAGTTCTAACAGCTGACGAGAACCTCCTCGCCAAGGACGTTCCGACTGCAACGGGCCAAGTTGCCTTCAAGTCGGAAGACTGGTGATCCATGATCCTATCCAGAGTCCACTTCATCGTACTCGTAAGTTCTTATGGGCTCATTTCTTGGGATCTTGCAGAGGGTCGTCTCGGACATGGGTCTGGACACAGCTTTATAACGGTTGGCGCATCAGGAACGTCGACAAGCATTCTGGCCATCACGGCGCCCGCGAGTGTCTGCCCTGCCACCCTATTGCTTTCTCCTACCTGCACCCTTTTCGTCTTCAGGTAGCGACTCTTCCGGGCGACTCGTCGCAGGTAGCTGCGATGGAGCTGCTAGATGATGATGCAGCACATAATGTGATATTAATGCAAGGCGAACTGGGCGTAGAGAGGTCCGATGGCGGCCATGTTGCGGTGCACGGCATGCTGGAGCGGCATAAGGTAGTACTCCATGTTGCCGTTCTCACGTGCGTGGCGCGTCGGCGGGTGGTCGCTCAGGTAGAGCCACAGCGCGTGCAAGATCGACCGAATGTCCAGCGGTGTCAGAAGTGGGAAGAGTGTTCCGCAGCCTTGGAGCGGCTCCGGGATCCACTGCGTCTGCGCAATGACCGCCATGACCTCCAACGTCACCGCGAGCATGTGCGACATGTGCAAGTGCGGCGGTGTGCCATCGTCTTGGACGTCGTCGAGGCGCTGGTGCCGACGCGCGTGCCAATAGTTGATGAGCACCACGAGGAGGCTCTTGAGCAGCGGGAGACAGCGCAGCACCGCATGCGGCGGGCCGTACGCGACGATGCACTCGAGGAGCGAGACAACAAACGGGTAGTGCAGTAACCACTGCTCCATGCGCAAATCAACGTCGAAGTTGGTGCGCTCGGGCAGCACGTCCTACCACATGATCAGCTCCTCGTAGTGGCATCCATATAAAACGTACGCGGTACTGCTCATCGGCCGGCATAAACACTGCGACCGGCAGCATGCGCTCGACAAGCAAATCGACGAGGCCGCTCCAGTCGGGCTGCGTCGCCAGCAAAAGCGCCTTTGCCTCGGCGCAGCACGCGACAGCGGCTGCCATTTTCTCCTTGTACAGTCCCTGGAGCATCGCGTCGTACGTCGACGGCGCTGGAAGCGCAGCATCGACCCACTTGGCGCGGCCAAGCTGCAGTTGCGCAAGCACAGAGGTCGACACCTCGCTACTCGCGTCCTTGCTCCCGCAAGGTGTTGGAAACGGGTCGTACGGACGCAGCGTGTTGGCTGCCGAGAGCTTGCGAAAGACGTGGCCAGCGTCCGAGACGGGTCGGTCGTCCGGCTGGAAAAAGTTGAGCTCTTGCGGCACATGGTGCGAAATGGTTGTCGGCGCGTGCGCGCTAAGAACTGCGTCCACAAAGAGGCACGTAAACGTGGTCGCGACGGACGCTGGGTACGCTGCGACGCCGCCGCCGCCGGCGATGATGCGCGAGAGCACGCGTGTGAGGCTTGCGAGCGGTTGCTGCTCACCCAGGCGGCGAAAGAAAAGCTGCAGAAGGCTGTAGACGCACGTGTATTGCCAGATCGGGTCCTCAAGCGTCGGGTACGGCAGCGACTCGAGCACCGAGAGCGCCAAATCGGACGTCGCACGGTCGGCGCTGCGTGCTTGCGCTAGCACGGCGTGCCAGTGGGCCACGCCAGAGCTCGCTTTCCACGCCGCCAGCGCGTCGAGCTGGCCGGCGATCGAGTGCGCGGTGGGCACTTCGACGTCGGCGCTCGGTGGTACAAGTGCAATCAACCCTCGCAGGGCGCGCTGCGTCTGGTGCGGATGCGCAGCCGAGAGCTGGGACGCGAGCAGATCCAACAGACTCGCAATTGACACCGGTGGCAAGTGTGGCAGCAGCAGCTCGCAACGCGCGAGGCCGTTGGGTAGATGCAACAGGGCGCTGCAAACCTACAGCGATGTTCGACGCCGACATATAATAGTGTTCTAGTATCCTACCTCTCGGATCTGGGCAGCGCTGCCGTGGCGAGCCACGAGTGGCCAAAAGTACACATGGAACGACGACGGCGCGTCACTGGCTGGCAGCGTCGTCACCAGGTGCGCCAGGGACTCGATCGTGCGCTGGAAAAAGGACACGTTCGTCGGGAGATACGCGAGGTACTCGGCGTGGAAGGGACACTCGGCGCCGAGGCTTTCGAGTGCGAAAATGGTGTGGATCGGCGTTTGAACCAGTTCGGCGGCGCGCGCCGTGCACACTTCGAGGAGCTGGCGGCGAACGTCGGCGGACGCGAGGCGGCGCCGCAGCGTGTCGAGCGGGACGGTCGACAGATGTCCGTCGCAAGCAAGGACGAGCTGTGGGCACTCGCGGAGCACACTGCAGAGGAGGCAGAGATGCTCGTCCGAGGCAGCCGCGACGACGGCAAAGACAGCCGGTGCGACGTACAGCGGGTACGTCGGGACGAGGAAGTTTGTGAGGTTGGCGAGAAGGCTTGGCGACGTCTGGGCACCCTCTACTCAAATAATCAGCTCAAAGTAGAGACACATGGCGATTGGCTTACGCGTTGAGATGGTTCGAAGCGTGTGCTCAAGCAACGGTCGCGTCGCATGGGTCCCGATAAAGGCCAAGAGCCACGCCCACGTCGTCGCGTCGGCTTCGATCCACGTCATGAGCATGGTCATGAGGTCGCTGAACGTAGTCTCGGCGTCGGGCCGGCACCAGACCATCGAGACGCAGCGACGCGCGATCCCAAGCAGGACGCGGTAGATCGGGTGCCCGTTGGCCGCCTGGATCGTCGTGCGCGGTGGTATTGCCACGTCGCCGTCCTTTGCGCCGACGAGGCTTGCGAGCGGAATCGCCTGGTGCGTCTCGAACAAGCAGGTCATGGTGGCGCTCATGACGTTGACGAGCGTCGTGCTCGGCAGTGCCTCCAAGTTGAGGGGCTCTTGCAGCGCCCACGTGCACCGGAGAATGGCTTCCATGTCTAGGGAGCAGTATTTGATGAGCTGCTTGGCTGAGCTTGCGTACCTGGCGCGGCCGACGTCGTGGCGGCTACATGCTCGGGCGTCAGGCGAGGCTGCTTCTTCGGGCGCGTCTTCTTGGTCTTGCCTTTGCCTTGCACGTATTTCTACATAGACCGGCGCGCTGAGATCGTGTGCCTGAAGAGGCTGAAGTACCTTGACGGCGGCCTGGAACTGCACCGGGAGATCTTCCGGCACGACAGACTCGGGCGGCGCAAGGGTCATGGGCTTGGCCGCTTGCCTCACACAAAAAGAAACTTTCCTGAAGGATTTATAATACTGTTAGTAAAATGACATATAGTGTGCCAATGGCTTCACGCAAATAGTATGTGATATGTGGCTGAATGTGGCAAGCAGTGGCTAGATATGGCACGTACCATTTTTAACAGTTTGTCCTGTTCCTCACGCAGTACGACTCGCACGACAACGTGGAATAACGCATTATGTCCTTCAAAGTGTCAGATATCACTCTACCAAAGTAGGGCGATTTTATTTTTCAACGATGATGGGCGATCCGAACGCCTGGAAATGGTTGAGCGTAACTATATGTGGCAAAACGTGGCCAAGTATGGCTTAAGCCACATTTAATTGTTTCACATGCTGCTCTTGCAGTACTGTCCGCACGGCAACACGGCTTGGTGGATTATGATTTCCGAAGTGCCAGCTACCCCTGTGCCAAGATAGGGCGATTTCATTTTTCAACACAATTCGACGCTCCAATCGTCCTGGAATCCTGCTGTGCGCCAGTTGCGCATTGTTCTTGCTATTCATTGGCCAAAATGCAAGGAAAGTGGCGAATGGGATGTACCTTTTAGAAGAAAATTAGTAGCATTACAGCCAATCCAGGGCCATGGTCTGCAATATTCTACCCAATCAACGGAACAAGAACGTCGCCACCTTTTGACCAATCGCAACCCGGGATGGAAGATTCCAAGGTTCCATTTCCAGATTTCCGCCATGAAGCTCGTCGAGGCTTACCGGTAAGGGCCGCGCTTGCGCCCGCGCCGCTCACGGTCACGCTGCGTAGGACGCTAGGCCTTGAGACGTCGGCCTCGCCGGACGACGTGCGCCAGGCTTACAAGAAGCTAGCGCTCAAGTTCCACCGGACAAGAACCAGGGCGAAGACACGACGGCCAAGTTCCAGGCCATTAGCGCCGCATACAAGCGCATTTCGGATCCGAAGTCCAACCAAGACGAGCTTCACGGCGATGGCGGCTTTGGCATGGACATCAACGTCGAGGAGATGTTCCACATGTTCGACATGATGTTTGGCAGCATGGGCCGAGGAAAGAAGGGCGGCCGCCGGCGACGCCAGCCCGAGTTCAACTTTGAAGACATGTTCTTTGGCGGCATTGACCCTAACGAGCTGTGCGATAGCGCCCATGGCTCTTGCGCTGGTATTGACGATGGTTGCTGCTAGGGATGACGAAGAACTCGAATTCATGGCCTCGATGGGCATGGACGGGGGCATGTTTGACGGCATGGGCGACGACTTTGATGACCGTAGCGAAGCAGGGAAATATTATGAGATCTCATCATGGTTTGACTAGTCGGTGACCTTGCGAGCTTCATGCAGTCCATGGCCTTTATGGACATGAAGATGCCACGGTGAGTCACATCGTTCCTGCCACCAAGCTCAGATCTTATCGGCAATGTAGTGCACGGGGCAGCAAGAAGCGCGGGCTACGTGTCGGCATGCCACGTACATACACAACTGGCATCGTTTGTGATTCCTCATGACATCATAGCACGACGCAAGGGAGCCGTGCGCGTTGCCCGGGCAACCTCCAAAGTGCCAACCGCTCCGGCGGCGGCGCCCAGCATGCCACCACCGGCGCCCGAGCCATGCAAGCCGTCGTCGTACCCGGTTCTGACTTTGAACGAACGCGTCCTTGTGTTTGGCAAGCTCCAAGGCCACGTTGCGTACGTCGGGCCCGTGCATTATGCCAAGGGCGACCTCGTCGGCGTCGTCCTCGACGAGCCACTGGGCAAGAACAACGGAACGCTAAAAGGCCAGACGTACTTTACATGCGCGCCGTCGCACGGCCTCATGGTGCACCCGATCGACGTCGTGCCCCTTTCGTAGACCCCCTTGACGACAATATGACGATATTATATGCTATCTTGGCTTGTCGCGGTAGAGCTCTTGCAGCAGCTGCACAAACTCGTCAAAGCTCAGCTCCTTGTTGCCGTCGTTGTCGGCGGCCTCGTAGAGCTTGGCGAGGTCGGCGAGCGTGCTACCCGCGTCATCGTCGTCGTGTCGGTACTGAAGTGCGTCGAGGACCTCGGCAAACGACACGGTGCCGCTGCGATCGCGGTCAAAGACAGTAAAGATCTCGCGCAGCTCGGCGATCTGGTCGGGCGTGAGCGGCTTGTCCTCGGCAAAGACGGTCGGCGCGCGGCCGAGGCGCTCGAGCATGACCATCTCGTGGATCTCGGCCGACGTCGCGTAGGCGAAGCAGATCTTGAAGAGCTCGGCGAGCGTCACGTGACCGGACGCGTCGGCGTCGATGGTCTGGAAGATCGTCGCCATGTCCGAGTAGCCCATGCTTTCGAAAAAGCCGCGACAGCCATTGAGCTCCGTCTCGGTGACGTTGCCCGAGTTGTCCGTGTCGAGCGCCCAAAAGAGGCGGATGATGACCATGACTTCTTTCGTCGAGTACATGCCAAAGCGTCGCTGCTTGGCGGCGTCCGCGAGGACGTCGGTCGTCGGCGCGCTTGCAAATAGTACCGACGTGTGCCGCAGTGCTTCGCCGATCTTGGAGTGCGCGTCGCGCTGCTTCTGCGCCATGTAGCGCTGCATGCGCTTCTCCTTCTCGAGTTTGGTCTGCTGCAAGCGCGCCAGCTTGAGCTGCGTCGCCAAGTCGATGCCGTCGACGCGCATCGTCGCCTCGTACCTACAACAAGTCAACATCTACCGTCTCTGACATCGCATGTACCGTTCTTGGGTGGCCACCGCATGCGCACGCAGCACGGCTTGCTCGTCGGTTGAAAAGGCCTTGGGTGACTGCGACAATGGTGCTTTCATGGACGCATCGGGCGATGTGTACGACGTCGCGGTCGAAATGATGTCGTTGATGCGCGTGAGCTTCCCGAGGGTGGCAGCCGCGTCCTTGGACTCTTCTTGTGCGAGCAGCGCCAGGACGGCCGCCGACGACGACGCACGCATCGCCGTGAGCCGCCGAAGCCGGTCGTTGTGCGACGCGGGTAGCACTGTAAGCGAGGCCGGCGTGCGCTTGAGCGGCTTCACTACGCGGGGCAGCGGCGCCGTGTTGGGTCGTCGCTGCAGCGCCGGCTTATCAGGGCCAAGCTTTGCCTCCAAGAACGGAGAGAGCTCGATGTCGACGTTGCGCATGAGGTTGCGTTTGACCGCCGACGTTTTGTGCGTCTTGTCGTGCTGCATTTGTACAAGGTTGACGTACACCGCGTCGGTCTTGGAGACGAGGCGCTCTTGTTGCTCGAGTCGAAGGAGGCGCTCCGTCAGCGTCGGTGCCGCTGGTCCCTGCGTCTCTGGCTCGGGCGCCGCGAGGCTCCATCGATGAGGCGAGTCGTCATGCTCGTCGTTCTCCTCCGCGGACGTCGGTGCCGGTGGTCGTGCGTGGTGAATCAGCGGCCGCACCTGCAGCAAGCTCGTGTGCCTAACCAGTCGCTTAGTCAAACGGATCGGGCGTCTGTCTACCGAGCGATGGCTTTGATTTGTTCCGGGGTCTGTACCCGCTTGCGCTGGGCCTTTTGACAGAACATGGCACCTTGGTCGTCGTCTTTCTTCTTCTTCTTCTTCTTGTGCTGCGGTGCAAAGAGCATCGTCTGGAGCAGCGGATTGACCTTCTCGGATGGAAATGCAATCTGTCGGCGCTCCGACGCCGCGCGCTCGCGCTCGTCCGGCGTCATGTCGAGCTTGGCGACGATCTCGGCGACAATTTCTTGTCGTTCGCGCGCGCGCTTGGCGTCTTCGCGCGCAAAGTGCCACGGCATCGACCGCATGTCGTCTTCGTTCGTGGTGAGGCACCCGAGGCAGTTGCCGCGCCAGTCCCACACGTACATGCGGGCGTCGAACGCGCAGCTGACGAGCACATTTGGTCGGTCGTTGACTCTACCACCATTTGTTTCACGCTTCATCGGATCAAGAGATTACTCGATGCCCGTGATACTGTCGGCGTGCGCGACCCACGACGCGAGCCGCGTCACGTCCTTGACATCCCTACACATAATACGGGGTCGGTCCTATCGAAACGAAGGGGGGTGTACCAATAGGGGCCGTGCGCAACGACGTACACGCCCGTGCGAATCGTGCCGCCGTGGTGGTGCTCCCGCGCGCGAAGGTTGCCGTCAGTGGTACCATCGCGCTTGGGCGCGACCCGCCGCAGGACGTCGTCGGGCAGACGCGTCGTGTGGCGCCGCGCATTCTCGGCGACCCGGTCGGCGTCAAACGTCCGCGAAAACGTACAGTGGGCGTTGTACCCGCGGCGCTTGCTCTTGAGCTTGTCTTCCGGAATGACCTACAGCGTCGTTCGCAGGAGCTGCATGGCGGAGATAACACGGACCTGCAATCGCAGCCGCCGGAGCATGACCGAGAGATCCCACACGGCAATGCGGCCTTCGTCGTCGCCCGTCACAAGCACGTGCTTGGCTTCGTCTTCGTGGTACAGACACGTGAGTGTCGTCACCACTACCGGGTGGTCTACGGAAGAGTGGAAAGCGTCGTAGAAAAAAGGTCATACCGGTGCCGTCGGGACTCGGCCCCGTATTGAGAAACGCGTGGAGGCAGCCGCCCGTGTTGCACGTATACTGCGGCGACGTGGCGAAGAAGAAGACGTTGCCGACACCGTCTGCGGCCACGAGCACGGGATATGGATCCAAGAACGCCACGACGTGGATGTCGCCGGTCTCGGTTCGGCACACGATCTGCAGCTGCAGCGTCTCAAAGTCCCAGCAACGGATGCAGTGGTCGCCAGCGGCAGTAGCCACAAGAGACGCGTTCACACTAAATGCACTGGCCGTCACCTCGACGTTGGCGAGGGACCGCAAGAGAACACACTCGCCGACCGTGCCGTCGTCCAAGATGAAGATACCGCCCGCGTCATTGGGCGACGCCGCGCCCGTGGTCGCAATGATCAATTTGTTCTTCGAGTCGTAATGCAACGACCCAATGCGACCTACGACGAAAAGTTTAGTCGTCACCACCTGTAGAGGCGCACCAATCGTGCAGTTGGACCGGCGGACGCGCGCGAGGTTGGTGCAGTTGTACACTTCCACGGCGCCGTCGTCGGTGGCGACCACGAGTTTGCGATGGAGTGCGTCTTGGCAGCACAGCACAAAGCTGCTCTGCGTCAACCCTAACCCTTGAACATGAAACCAACCGCATGCAAAATGGCGCGGACCTGTGAATTCTTCGAGGAGGAGACCCGTGTTGCCGTCCCAGAGGTTGACGCTTGTCTCGGTGAGGCCCAAAAACTGGTTGCTACTGTGCTGGAAGAACGCGCGTAGTGGAATCTCGTCGTGCTTTTGGATCTTGACGCTTTCAAAGATGTGCAAGACGCAGCTGGCGGCGACAATGTCGCGCTTGGGCGAGAGCGTGATGAACGAACGCGGGTTGAAGTGCGCGATCGTCGACGCCGGCGCAATGCTTTCGAGGAGCTGTGCTTGGGCGCCATTGAGCCGGTGGATGTTCCAGATCTTGAAGAGTCCGGTAATGTCGGCGGTCACGGCGCGCTCCGTGTGAAACCGCGCCAGCTGGACGCCGACGAGCGACGCGCGGTGCCCCGACAGCGTCATGATGCGCTGCTTGGAAGAAATGTCCCAGCCGTACGCGTCAAACTCAAAGCCGGCGGTCACCAAGAGGTCGTTCATGGGCGAGAAGACCATTTGGCGCACGCCGTGCGTGTGGCCCACGAGGCTGCCGCGCGGCCGGCAGTCTTGAATGTCCCAGAGGTAAATGTACCGCTTGAGGTCGCACGACACGATGAGGTCGTACTGTGGCACCGCGAGGACGTCGGAGACGACGTCAAGGTGGTGGTAGAGCTGCTTGACAAGCGAGATGCGCCCGCGCGCCACGCTCCACGCGTTGAGCACCTTGTTGTTGCCCGTCGAGAAGAGAAGCCGCGCGGGCTCGCACCAGCGCAGGAGCGTCTGCGCGACCGTCGTCTGGTTCTCCATGACGTACTCGTAGTGATCCGTGTCGTAGAACGAGAGCACAAAGTTGGACGACGAGACCGCCAGAAGCCGCAGCTGCGCCAAAAACTCGGCGTCCAGCACGAGTGCGGCCGCGTGGCTCGCGCACCCATTCGCGTGGCTCGTCTTCTTGGCGCCAAGGAGACCCCCGAGGCTGCTGCTCGGGTTCATGTCGCTCCCAGCATGCGACGTAGTACAGCCCGGGCCCGTGCCTGGCACCACCATGGACGGCAGCACGGCCAGTGACGGGCTGCTCGGGTACACCTCAGTGACCTTGAGAAAGTCGGCGGAGTAAACCTTGACGCAACTCGAGCTCGCCTCGACAGCCAGCGCGCGCTTGAGATCCGAGCACCATTTGAGCTTCTCGATCGACGCGCCCTGCGTCGTTCGATCCACGAACGACCGGTTCTTGATGTATTGGTACTTGAGCGGCGCGACCTTGACGCGCGTTGCGACCATGCCGGCGTCGACGCAGTAGGAAGTAAACTCGTTGAACTCGAGCGTGCCATCGCCGTTGACGTCAATGTCGTTGAAGAGGTCGACGAGGCCCGCGATCGTCTCGGCTTTCTCCGTCGCGTGCTTGGGCTTGGGCAGCGCGCGGAGCATGATCTCGACAAAGTCCTGCAGCGGAAGACCGTCGCCACCAAGCGTCGCCTCCCGCACCTTGAACTCGTCCGAGATGGCCTTGAAGGCGTGGCCCTTGAGCCGCATCATGAGGTCCATCGTTACGACCTCGCCGCAATGCAGAGCGACAAGTATCAACGCGTAACGACCTGGGTCGTAACCGGAGGCGAGCCAACACCATGACGTGGCGACATGCTGGTGCTGCACGAAATGCAATCTCGGGTCGACCAGAATCCTACTAGAGTCTGAGTCGACCAGAATCCTGCCAGTCTACGTCGACCAGAATGAGCGGGCGATCCCTCTCTGCAAGGCGGGTTCCATTTTTGTACATTTCAATCGTGCATACAAACGTCAAGACGTTGGACAAAAAACTAGTGGGGTTTTTGCGATCTTCCGAGACAGGCCCACGAAGCGGCGAGGAGGATGCTGCTGGCGCCGGCAAAGGAGCGCTCGGCGCGCAACACCAACCTCCAGCGTATGGACAAGTCCATTACAGTCCTCAGCATCAAGTACCTCTAGCGGCTCGTCGAGGCCATGGACTCATGGCGCTGCAGGTTTTGTGCCATGCTCCGCAACGCGCCGGACGCCGTCAACATTGTGCATGCGGCCAAATCACTAGGTGGCCACCCGCGCCTTTAGGCCTTGCGACGACGCGAGTGCGTAGGTACACAGAAGCGCCGGCTGCACGAGATCTTGAACATCATCCAAAGCGTCGGCCTCATCGCCAAGGTTGGCATTGGCCTCTGCCGCTGGATCGGCGACGAGGCCATGCTCGCAACGCTCCAGCGCCTCAAGGTACATGCAGCCACACCGCATCGTAAACCTCATGCGCCACAGCACCCTTCGCCGGACGAAGCGCCCGTCGCGAGGAAAGCCGTCGCAACGGCGCTCAGCGAGCGCTTCCTTCAAGTCTTCCTGCACCAGGTACTACTCGATCATCGTCATTGATCGCATCACGACATCGCTTGCGCACGTAGGAACGACCGGAGCCCGTCGTGCTCGAAGACATCATGCACGTCGTGACGGCCGACATTGCCGCATGCGGCGACGAGCACCCCGTGTGTAGGCTGCCATGTCTCGCGACGCCGTGCCGGGTGCTCATGGCTCGTGTAGCGCCGACACGTCGCATTTACGACATTGCCAACGTGCTGTGCTCGCTCAACCTCATCAAGAAGATCCTCGTCATCAAGCCCGAGACGCGGCGAAAGCACATCACGTTCATCTGGTGCGGTCCGTGCCCGACCCACCTTCCAGCAGCCATCGACGCGAGCCCGCCGGCCAAGCGCCATCGCCCGGACGTCTACCCGCGCATCCGGCTTCTCGAGCCGACCGACTCGGACGCGACGACGACGGCCGACAGGAGCCCACCGTTCTCGCCGCCGCTAGTCTTTCCGCCGACGCACCACCATCGCCCACTGCCGATGCTCGAGGCCTCGCCCTTGTACCTCATTTTGCGCAACGAGCAGCTGGGAAAGGAGCTGGCCGAGGCGAGAGCGCGCGAATCCGAGCTCACGGCGCGGGTCGCTCGCCTCGAGGAGCAGCTTCTCAAGTCCGCGCACCTCCGCCGCCCGCCAACGCTCCGCCCGCTGCCGTTCCAGACCGAGCTGGACGCGCGCGGCGCGACGTCGCCAACCCACACGTCGCTCATGGCCGCGTCGACGCTGCTGAGCTTTACGCCGCGCGACGGGTACCAAACGTTTCGCATGACGCGCCGATGTCATGTCGCGTTATGTAGGCACAAGGACGACAAGGAGAACGTGTCGGCGCGCAACCGCGGCTTCTCGCGCGAGGCCAGCACCGAACCTCACTTTTGCAGCCTGCCCTTTCCGCGATTTTCCTAACTGTTTACACAGCTTTTTTCTTGTTGAGATACGCAAGACGCTGCTTGAGCTGCTCGAGGCGGCCTTGGTAGTCCTCAATGTCGACCTTGCGCTTCTCGAAGTCGGCCATGAGCAAGTGCGAGTTGGCAAAGCCTTGCTGGTGCTTCATCTTTGCCTGCGTGTGGCGAAGCGCGTCGCGGTCCTTTTGTGCTTGGTGAGAACATCGCGCGACTGGGTGAGCTCTTCGTCGAGCTCCGAGAGGTCGTGCTTGAGCGCTTGGTTCTCGACGAGCACAAACTGCAGCTTCTCCTTGATGTGTGTGAGCACTTGGACCGTCGTCGTCGTCTTCTTCCGGAGCTTGTGCAGCTCCTCGTTGCGCTCTTCGATCTTTTCGTTGAGCGTTTGGTTTTCAATCTTGAGCTGCTCAAAGTCGATGAGGTGCAGACCTTCGGCGAGCTGCTCCTTCGCATGCAGCTGCGCCTCGAGCTTGCGCAAGTGCGTGCGCAGGTTGATGTTCTTGAGTCGGACCTTCTCGACCTCCTGGTCCTTCTTGACCTCGGCGACTTCGAACTGCGCAATGATGCGCTTTGGAATCGGCTTGCCGGTCCGCGTGTTCTCGGCGCTGCGGGCCACCTCGCGCTTGAACTCCATGAACGACTCGTGGATCTCGTTGGCTTTGCACTCTTTTTCATCAAGCCGCGCCTGTCGTTGGTTGCTGTATGAGGCAAGCGAGGACGAACGCGGTACCTGGAGCTCCATCGCGATGCGGTCGTACTGCGTCTGGGCGGTCGCGAGCTGCACCCGCGCCTCGTGCACGCTGTTGAGGCAGTCGTAGTACCGCTTTTCGTTCTCGACGACGCTCAATCGGTCCTCCTTCTTCTCCGAGTCTTGCTTCTTCTGGACCAGCGGCGCAATCTTGCGCTGGAGCCTATGAAAAGCGATCTCGCCGCGCCCTGGCTGCATACCGCGTACATGGCGTTGGTCTGCTGGAGCTCGTCGCGCTGGTCGGCGGCCTCCTCGATGAGCGCGCGCAGCCGCTCGAGCTCGGCCCTGCGGTCGGTCGCATTGTTGTTGTCGGCGTCCATGGCCGTTGTGAAACCAAATTGCGTTTTGCTGTCGTTGATTGGCTTGAATTGAACCAATCAGACGTAGCGAATTCCAATCCCAATACCGGATCGCGACCAACCTGCCCATCGACTTGACCTTGGACTTGCCCGCGCTTTGCACTGCGTCCGGCTGTGCGCGAGCCTCAAGGAGGTTTTCCTATCCGCAGATAAGAAGCGATCGTCCCGGATCGTTGCGGTATTTACGACGCCAGCCCACCACGTGCACCGATTGCTCGTCGTTTCGTTGCAGCCAGGGACCGACTGCGCTCCAACCATGGCTGGCGTCGGGACATGCCGAACATCTGGACTTTTGGTACAGCAACGACAACGATCGAGTCAACGCCAGCATCGTTCCTCTTCTCGCTGCAGCGCACTCGCTGTCCAGTCTTTCTTTCCATCTTGAGCCGGCCGGCACTCTCCTGTTGGACGACATCGATGGACCGTGGTTGGAGAACCTCTCGGAGCTACGTATCAGCAGCTATGGCTTCGAGCGGCGCTTTATGGATCAGCGCTTCCTTGAGCGGCTCTTGCACAGCACTCGCTCGACGTCGCTTGACATCGTGTGCGAAATCAACGTCAGAAGCGTGCTGGATGTGCTCCCACGTCTCACGGCTCTAAAAGGGCTCGGGTTGACCAGCTTCGACGTTCGATATCCCAACGGGGCTCCAGTGATGCCGATGCGACCTCCAGCTCTGCAATATGTCAAGATCGCTCCACATCGTGGCTTCTCTAAAGCCATGTTTGATGTGCTCATGGCAGTTGCTCCCGCCCTCGAGACAGTGTGGCTGATCGGGTGCAAATGGAGCAATCGCCAATTCGAGCCTCCGCAACTGCACCGACCGCGCGATGTGCGCGAAATCATCCTCTCGTGCTGCAGTCTGACGAGCACTACGTCACTTGCAGCTGCTCTACGTGGCTCGCGGCACGGTGTCCGACTCGACTTGAGCGTCAATCGTTTTGAAAGGTAGGAAAAATGGTGCTTCTCGACGCCCTCGCGACCTGCGCCGGCGTTTCAATGGTGCTAAATCGTCAGTTTGCGCCGTCGCCGACCGAGGCCGCCGCGCGCAATCTCATATGGAGAGCCGTTATCACCATTACGTGCCAGTTAGCCCCAATTAGGTGTTTGTCGTTGAGAGTCCGCCATTTGACGGGTAGACAGCGCTCCTACAGTAGAGTTTCGATGAATTTCCTCATTTTTCGAGGTATTTTGGCTACGTGGGGTCGACGTTGTTGCTGCCGTGCGCGTGATCATTTGCAACGACCAGCATGATCCCCATGATCTGTCTGGCCCAAGGTCCGCACTTCCGTGAGGTCGTGCAACCAAATCAATTTTCCGTGCTGCATCGCATGCCAATCCAAACAAAAAACATATTTTCTCTCAAGGGCCAAAGCGCTGTCGCTGGGCCGCAATCGCCGTCGCTTCCAAGCTCGGAAACCGACGAATCATGTGCTCGTACACGTGGCGTGTCTCTGGCGCTGGCGTCGCTCGCAGCTCGAGGCCGACTTTCGGGTCAAACGGACGGTACATGCCGGCGTCGTCGCACGCAGCACCGTGCTGCGCACGCAGTGCGCCACCAAGAGCCGCGGTGTTGACTTTGTTGTCTTCAATGTACACGGGCGCATTGAAGACATTGGCGAGCGTCTCGACGAGCGATCGGTTCACGGACGCACCGCCTGCCAGGATGAGGCGCGCGATCGGGCCGTGGTACAGCTTTTGCAGGTGGCACGCCATGGCAAGGCACTGCCACTCGACCATGGCGCGGATTTCAACAGCGGGTGGGGATTGCAGTAGATCTAAGGCGCTGCCGTCTGCCGTATACCCGTGGATGCCGCTGAGGGTCGGTGCTGCCGACTCGGTGGGCACGACGGGCGTAATCTCGGGCGTGAGGTAAAAGAAGCCCATGACACCGTTGTTGCCGGGCGGCGTCGCGTCCATGAGTCTTGAAAACTCGGCCCACGACCCGTCGGCGCGTCGATCGCGAACGTTCTAGAGCGCAAATGCAGAGGCCATGGTCCATACAGCCGGTGGTACCTCGCGTGCCAAGGACCCGTTCTTGAAGCAAAGCATGCCCTACGCTCCGCGTGAGTTTCTTTCCAACAGCAGTGACAAGGCCAACACCATCAGCGTCTTGGGGTCGACGGGGTTGGTCAACACGTGACCTTCCTCGCCGGACGGGCGAATCGCTTCTGGCGCGGCAACGACAAACATGCAGCCGGACGTCCCGAGGGAAATGCCCACATCACCGACAGACGCCAGGCCCATACCTACGCATAGATGCTTAAGAATTTGCTCGAATGGACGCGAGTCTGTACCTGCGAGCGTGCACGGGTTGTCGCCCGAGAACGGAATCACGCGGCACGTCTTGGTAAAGCCAAAGCGCTCGACAAAGTACGGTGCAATGGGACCGAGCGACATGTGCGACGCGGTTGGCGCCGGCCCGAGCAGCCGCTCGAGCGTCGACGATGGCACCCAGCGATCTTCCACGGCGTTAAGAACGTCTCTGGACCACTGCCGCGTCGCGATGTCCATGAGGTTCATGCCGCTGCCATCGCTGTGGTCGATGGGCGCGAACGCCCCGAGGAAGAGCGACGTGAGCAAGGACGACGCAATGCTAACGCGCCCTGCACGCTCGAGGAGATCGCGGTCCAGGGACAGCAGCTGGATCAGCGTAAAGCGCTCGTAGCCGCGCGAGCCCGTCACGTCGGCCAGCCGCTGGGCGCCTCCAACAGCGGCCTCAAGCGCCCTGCACTCGGCCGTCGTTGTCGCGTCCATCCAGCTGCGGCCGTTCGCGGGCGCAAATGCGTCCTGCAAGTGATCGCGCAGCGTTGTCGACGCGTCGTCAGGCAGGCAGAGCTCTGCGTCGCTCCAGAAGACGCTCGTGTGCTGTTGCGCACTGCCGCTCACAGCGACGACGTTGGCCATCGTGTACCCCGCCATTTCCACCGCCGCCGAGAGCTCGCACAGGATCTCATCGACGGCCTCGACAAGCATCAAGCTGGGCACTTCGACGTGCGCGCCGTGCAACAGAACGCCCTTGGTCGTGCCTACCGATCGATGAGTTGGTGCGAGTAACCTGCGGGTGGGCGGCTACCATAGTGCGGAAGCCGGTCATCGAGCTGGAAGGTCCTGGACGCCACGACTGCAAATGGCTTGGGCATCGGCGTCGCAGCGACCACGACGCCTGTCATGCTCTGCGTCGACAGGTCGAGGCCGACGAAGAGCTTCATGTCTGCAAATGGTCCTTCAAGTGCGAGACATCGCACTTAGCCGACTTGACACGCAAGCGCGATGGCGGGCAAATAATTAATTGTATCACGAAAAGTATTACAGGGCTGTCTGTGAGTTGGGCACGACGTTGGTGAGATGGTGGTGGCTCACAGCAGCTTGGAGTTGGTCGGCAATGTCGACGACGGCGGGCGAGCACCCGTGCTCGTAAATGAACTGCGTGGCTTTCGCCAAGGTCGTCTCGAGCGTCGACGGTGTCAGCCCGCCCTTGTTCGGGTTCAAAAACGGATGCTCGAGCAAGCCATGGGGACCTTCGATGGTTGGTCGGAGCTTCGGATCTCGCTGCAGGCACGACCGGATCACGTCTTCGAGCGGCTTGTTGTGGAGCTTCTTGAACGTGATCGCGTAGTTTGGGTCGGAGATGCGCACAAACTTTTCGAAAATGTTGTTGAACGTCCCGAACGGCGTGTCGCCGTACACGATCTGGTACAGAATGCACCCGAGCGACCAAATGTCGCCGGCGCGGCCGACCTTCTTGGGCATCGCGGCATGGTCCGTCGCGATGATGCCGGACGCGACCTCGGGCGGCATAAAGTTGGCTGTGCCCTCGTGGTTTTCGCGCACGATATTGGTCGTGTCGTTCGAAATTGCCTTGGCGATGCCAAAGTCGATGAGCTTGAGCGCGCCGTTGACGAACAAAAAGTTGGCCGGCTTCAAGTCCCCTACGACACGCATTGTTCATGAGATTCATCGATCGAGATGGGATCGATCTACCGTGGATCACGCGCTGGTTGTGGATGTAATTGACTGCCTGTAGCATTTGCTGCCACGTGATTCGCAGGAAATTCTCTTCGAGCACGATTTGGTTGTTTTTGAGCTCCTTGAGTTTGTCCTTGAGATCGATTTCGCCTTGCTCCATGACCTACGACCGAAGAGTGTGCTTGCGGTCGAGAGAAGCGACAAGCTTCGTACCACATAAAGCACTTTGCCCTCGTAGTCCATCTCGTTGGCGAGGAGCTTGATGATGTAGGGCGAGCCTTGGAGGCGCTTGAGCATCATGATCTCGTTCTCGTAACTGATGACAGACGCGTCGTCCATGCGCTTCATCTTGATCTTCTTGAGCGCATACGTCTGCATATCGGGCCCCAAGACGCGAAAGACTTTGCTGCTGCCGCCACTGCCAATCTGCTTGAGGCTTAAGAACGTCACGCCATTCACCTATTAAGCACAACATCAGATCTCGTCGACACCGAGGAGAGGACGTACGACAATGTGATTTTTCGAGTCGATGAGACGCGCGATGACGTCCGAGGACGCATCCGTGTTGCGAAACGGCGTCGCTGGCTCTGGTGGACTAGCGCTCGAAGGCGTCGAGCTGGCCGACGGCGCGTGCGACCGGGCGTGGTCGACCGACGGTGACAAGGCGCGCTTCCGACCGCTCGGCGGCGTCTTCTTGGCCAGCAGCAGCGCCGTGTCTTCGTCGTCTTCGCGAACGCTCTGGCGAGAGAGTTCAATTTCCATGTCGCTGGCGTCCGATACGGCGGGGCTCGCGGGCACGTTGTGTACCTCGAGAGAGTTGGGGTCCAAGTAGCCCAAAGCCCGCTTTGCTTTGGTCGACTCGATCACCGACGGTGTGCGAGCCGGGTTCCAGTCCTTGATGTAGCTAATGTCCTTCTCCTGGAACGGCGCCTTCTATCGTAACGACGTTCTCACGACTAAACTCGAGCGCAATTCGGTACCTTGGGGTACTTGGCCTCGCGCTTGATACCGTCGACGAGCGGGCGACTCGATGGCGCGGCTGGGCTATTCTCCTTGTCGTCGTCTTCGCTGTACTTGGGCTCGCGCTTGACGCCGGTCACAAGCGGGCGATTCAATGGCGGCGGTGGGCTATGTACTTTGTCATCTTCCTCGTCCGGGGACATAGGCGACGCGGCCGACTGCCGCACGCGCATCGGAAGACCGATCGAGCCTATGGTCGCGTGAGCGGCGCATGCAAGCAAGATGGCGCGTACCAAGTTGAAAGCTGGGTCGGATTTGGGGTTTTCGCTGAGTCGAGCGTGCGTCCCGGTTGCCGAGCTTTGACGGTAGCGGCGTCGTAAGCGCCGATGAGAGGCTCGTCGTGCGCAAGACCGACGACGGGGCAGCAGCGGTGGTCCGAGACTCGGTTTGGAGAGGAGTTGTCCACGATTCGGCGAGGCTGGCAGTGCGCAGCGTCGTGCTCGTCGCCCGTGCCACCACAGGCGTCGTCGAGTTGCGTGGCGTCGAATAGACATGCGAGCTCCTCGATGCCTGCACGGGTGTGTCGGGTGGTCGCGAGACGAACTCACGCGGCGCTTGGGACGCATCTGGCTGTGTACGCTGCACCTTGTCCCAAATCTGTTGCCGCGCCTCCGGTGTGAGCATGTCCTTCTCGACGGCCTTGTTGAGAAGGTCCTGTGCGGCCTGAGATCGATCTACAGGTTGGTCATGAGGCAATGGTACGATAGCATTGACGTGTACGTACTCTGCTGCATCTCAAAGTTGGCAAAGTACTCGTAAAAGACAGTCTTGCCCTTGACGTGGGCGCTAAAGGACGCTTGGCTCAGAATATCGCGCTTCTTCATCGTATCGGCTGCTAGAATCGCGCCGAGTCCAAGTAGCATCTCGATCCAGAGGTCGGCGCCTGCCGAGTCGAGCGGTTGGCGCTGGAATGTCGTCATGGCACGCCGGAAGAGCAGCTCGACGGGTCGCGGGTGCTGGCTGTAGAGGCGTGAGCAGTTCTTGAGGAGGCGACTCATGACTTCAATGTTGAGCGGGTCTTTCCTTGCCTCCTCGGCGAGCTTGTTGCGCTCGACCATGAGCGCGGTGCCAAGGGCTGTGTCGCCCGGGACGTCACAGACGCTGACGTCGAGGAGGAAGATGTCGGTCTCGTTCTCGCCGAAGCGAAGCATCGGGGACCGGATCATGCTGCTGTCTACCTAGCATTGTCGCGCCATGATGAGCATCGGGTCGAGGCCGATGGGCGCGTACCGTCGCCGTCCACAGTAGCGTCTGACTGGGTAAATTCCGGATACAGATTTGAAATTTAAAACAATTCACTCGGCCATTTGTATGGTGCATGGAAACACCGCCGGATACTACAAGACATTATCCGGTCGCGACCTCTGCCCCGCCAAATCCAGTTTGAAGTTCCGCGCGCGCGGGGAATTCCAGATCTATCTATCCATCTATCCATATCCACATAGGATAGATCCATTGGGATAGATCGAGGAGTCGTGTATCGACGACAGTATGACACTTCAATTGAGTCAGTCGACACATTCCAATAGGCAAAGCTATCACGGCGCGTGCTGTACGTCCGCTGAGCTAGTTTATCACCAGAATTCACCGCCAGCAGGGTAGTAGTACGGAGCGGAACGTGCATGAGCCGGAAGCAAACAGCGCTGTTATTGCTATTCGTTCCTCTCACGCATGCAAAATGCAATGCATCTGCTACCGCTTTAGCTCATCCACTGCAGCCCCACGTCGAACGCATCGACGGGGTTGCTGCTCGTCGTTGGCGTCGCATCGCGGGTCGCTTCGGGCGCCGCTTGGTACGTCTCTTGCGCCAGCTGCTGCGCGCAGTGCATGCGCTACGTCGCGCTCGTGAGGAAAGATGCGTGCTGGCACACGGTACCTCGAACGGGTCTTGGTCGTTCAAGCGCGGGACGTCGGTCGTCGGGAGGTCGAGGAGGTTCATCGCATTGACCGGCGACGAGAGCACGGCGTCCGGCCCCGCATAGTCCAAGATACCCAGCACAGGTCCCGCCGTCGGGTCCACCAAGCCCGCCGACTTGGCGCTGAGCTCCGTGAGCCGAAAGGCCATGCCGGGCATGAGCGGAATGAGCTGCTGGAAGGCCTCGGCGCTCTTGCTCGATACAAAGACCTAGACACAGATATTGGACCATCAGCGTCCAGAGGATCGAGTTCGATTACATGGGACGCTGAGAGCGCGAGAAGTTCTGTGCGGAGCAGGTAACCACGCTGGGCTTCGAGCGCGTCCAGCGCCGTGTTGAGCTGCGTCGTGACCGCAACGACCGCTTCCTCGGATGTGCGCAGCCGCGTCTGTGCTTCCGCCGACGGACGGCTCGTGCCCGTGGACCGCCGAAGTGCATCAAAGTCCAATATCTACATGTAGCGTGAGACATACATCGCAAGATAGGGAGACGAACCTTTTGTTTGCGCAGCTGGATGGTCTTTTGCGTCGCAGCAGCGTCCTGCTTGAGCTTGCCAAGTGGTTTGAGCACCTTCTCCGAGAGCATCGACGCCGACGCGTCAACGACGTGCTGCTTGAGCGTCCAGTGCAACGTCTCGAGACAATCGGATGCGCGGGCGAGTTGCCTAGCGTATGGGCACTGAGTGTATTTTCTTGACAGAGCACCTCACGCACCCCACAAGCCCATCCGACGCGTCGTCTTGGCCCGTGGCTACATGGACGCCATGCAGGCGTGCTTCCAATGCGACGTGGACGTACATTGAGAAAGCTGCATGTTGAAGTAGCTCTTGAACTCGTGCGCGAGGCTCGTGGACGCGGCCGATAGCGCGTCGAGCTGCTTGATGTACGTCGTCGTCGCGGCGTGAAGCCGGTCGATCGCGACGCTGTGCTGCGCATACCTGCATAACCGTGTCAACGACATCGTCTTGGGAGTGTGCTACCGCTGCGTGCGTGCTTCGAGAACTGGGTCCGAATACCCGGCGCCGTAGACGCCTGCGTTTTGGAGGATCTCTTCCTTGAGCCTAGCGACTTTAGCCGTCAGAAGCAGGCGATGGCCTAGCCCACGCACCGTCGGGATCCGTCGACGACGTTCTGTAGCTACGCGCGCCCAGTGCATGAGACGCAGTCGCTGGCCATGCGGACGTACCCCCGAGCGCATCCAGCTGGCCATCGTCGCTTCTTGTCTTCGGTCGTTTCTGCCCAAAATCTTCCGCCGTGCCACCGTATCCGGATGCATCGGCAACATTCCTGATGTCGACTCGTCGCCGCTGCGCCCGACCCCATGCGCTGGTGTATGCAGCGTCACACTCATGCGCTTGGGTCGTTTGGCAGCCCTCTGACCTTGGTGCGTTGCCGCCATCTCGCTGCTGTACCGCGTCCGCTCGGCAGTCGTCGTCGCTGGCATTGGCTCTGGACCAACGGCCATGCGTCGTAGGGCCAGTGGCGTCGGCAGCAAGGCTTGCCGCGTCGTCCTGCGCCCGCGAGCCTCGGCGGGTAGCGGCAGTTGAAGTTGCTGCCAGCACGATGCCGGCTGCCCCGTATCCGGACGCGTCGCTCGTATTTAATTACCTGGCGATTGTGATGCAATAAAATAACGCAAGATTTGCTATGGCGGCCTACGACGCGCTGGACGTGGCGGCCAGCAGCCGCGTGTACTTCTACATGGGCCTCGTGGGCTGCGCGCTGCACCTCTGCACGCTGCTCTCGTACATGGTCTTCCCGCAGCTCAAGCGGCAGCATCCCGCGGCCAACCTCATGGTCTGGCACGTCTACTGCAACTTTATGCTCACGCTCGGCTTTGTGGCGCAGTACTTTCTGCAGGTACATGTGCCTCCTTCTGCACTGCGCAGCATGGCTACAACGCGCTTGCTTGTAGGGCGACGGCGACGTGACAGACGATGACTGCGTCCTCTTGTCCATGTACAACCAGGTGCGCAGAGGCTGACGGCGCCAGTATAGTGGCTCATGCGATGCTGGATGCTAGTTCTTCCTCCTTGGCAGCGGCCTCTGGTACCTCATGCTGTCGTTCGACCTCTTCATTGCGCTCATGAATCCGTGGATGGGCTACGCTGTCAAGGCGTGGACGTACCACACCATGTCCGCGCCAATAGTCCTCGATCTGGCAGGCTCATGATACGTGTAGCACGTGGTCTCTGAGCGCGATCTCGGCCGCGGCCATGTACTCGTTCCGTCTCTACGGTCTCTCGAGCCTCAACCTTTGCTGGGTCCACCGCACGGCGAGCGTGCGCGAGACGAACGAGACGTACTGGGTCCTCCTCTTTGGCCCGCTCGTCGTCGTCTGGCTCGTCTCGTTCGGCGTGCTCCTCTTTGCGACCTTTCGCTTTGCGCGGCGGCAGCTCGACTCGACGTATCGCGCCAAGCGGCGGTCGCTGCTCCAGTACTTCCGGTACCTCGTCATGTACGGGCTCTTTTGGGTCGTCTGCGGCGGCCTCTACTACAGCGACTACCTCCAGTCCTTCTCGGGCGTTATCGCGCACCACATCCAGCTCACGCTCGCAGTCGTCTTTGGCTTGTACCCGCTCTTCGTGCTCGCCGTCTGGAGCATCAACACGGACCTCGTCGAGCACCTCGGCGGGACCGAGACGCCGGTCGCCAACGACAGCGACGGCATGACCGACCATTTCAGCACGTCGCTTCGAAAAGACCTCTTGCGGTAGAAGCTTTTCTGGTCACGAAACACGGGTGTCTAATGCGTGGGTAGGTACACCTCGGTGGGTATCATCCGCAGCTTGCACGAGCTGCGCGAGGCGTCGCCGCACCGCCTCGAGCGCGCCCGGTCCGTGTTTGCAACGTACTCGACGTCCGACGTGGTCGTGCCGAGCCGGTCGCACTCGTTCGGGTCGCTGCGGTCCATGGACGAGACAGAGCTCGACGCGCCGGGCTTGTACGTCGAGAAGAAGCGGCTCGCGACCACCGTCCGCCTCAACTCGAACAAGCTCAAGGTCTACTACGAAAAGCTCGGCTTCACCGACTACGCGCCGCGCATCTTTGAGAACCTTCGGTCGCTCGCGGGCATCGAAGCCGGCGCGTACGAGACGAGCTTCACGGGCACGCTCTCCGAGACCGCGTCCGAGGGCAAGTCGGGCATGCTCTTTTACTTTACGAGTGACCGCAAGTACATTGTCAAGACGATGACCAAGGACGAGCACGCATTCCTGATGCGCATCCTGCCGGCGTACCACGCGTACGTGCGCAGCCAGCCCCAGAGCCTCCTTGTGCGCTACGTCGGCTGCCACTCGTACGTCGTCGCCGTCCTCTGTCGCAAGCTATCCGATCGTATTTAGGATGCAGCTGCCCGTGGGCTGGAACAAAATGTTCTTTGTCGTCATGGAAAACGTGCTCTGCACGGACCGCATCGACGAGCGGTATGACCTCAAGGGCACGTTTGCGCCCGCCCTCTTGCCGCCGCTGCGCGTCTACATTCGCGAACCGGAGGCTCGGTTGCTGAGCCCGCCGCAGCCCAAGCCGACGCACTTGCTCCACGACGACGAGTTTGTCGACCGCGGCACGTACCTGCACGTGACGTCGGACGTGCGCCTCGAGCTCCTCACGCAGATGACGAGCGACTGCGGCTTCCTCCAGGAGATGGGCATCATGGACTACAGCTGCATCTTGGGCATCCGCCACTTTGACGCCTCCAAGGACTCGGAGGTACGACGCACGACGATGCGATAGTTGCGAAGCGGGGTGTAGGAGTCGCTGGCCAAGAATGCGATCGTGTCGGCCGACCAGCGCCACGTGTACTACGTTGGTTTCATCGACATTCTGCAGCACTACACGATCGCGTGGAAGCTCCAGCACCTCGTGCTCTCGTTCGTGCAAGACCGAAGGAAGATCACAGCGCTGCCACCGCCCGAGTACGCGCTCCGGTTCCTGAGCTTCATCCACGCGCACCTGCTGCGAGGCGACGCGACGTCCACGGCCAACAGCAGAACCCGGCCGTCCTTCAACTACGGGACCATTCCGTAGTACTACCATAGTAAAAGACACTGTTGTGACGGCGGCCACCGGCATATTATTAGAGTTCGCGTGGATGGCGAGCAGCGGTGATGATCTAATACTTGTACGTGCGCTCGAGGACGCGGCGCTTGTCTTCGAGTTCGCGCACCGTGAGTTCTTCGTTGTCGTCCATCCAGTCGCGAGCTTCGCGAAGCGCGGTCTGGGCGGCGGCGTCGTTCTTCTTGGACGCGGCTTCGAGAGCGCGGTAGAGGTAGCCCTCGAGGTCGTTGCGGGCGTCGATGCGCTTGAGCATCTGCGCGTCGTCCTTCTTGAACTTCTCGGCCTCTTCGACCATGCGGTCAATGTCCTGCTGGGTGAGGCGACCGCGGTTGTTGGAGATCGTCGTCGCGTTCTTGGCGCCCGTCTTCTTGTCGCGGGCCGAGACGTGGAGGATGCCGTTGGCATCGATCTCGAACGTCACTTCGATCTGCGGCTCGCCGCGCTTGGCGCGCTCAATGCCCGAGATCTCGAACTCGCCGAGCTTGTTGTTGTCGACGACACAAGCACGCTCGCCTTCGAAGATGACGACCTTCTCCGTCGTCTGCCAGTCCTCTTCGGTCGTGTAGATGCGCGTCTTCTTGACAGGAATCGCCGTGTTGCGCTTGATGAGCACCGACATGACCTTGCCGACAAGCTCAATACCGAGCGAGAGCGGCGTCACATCGACGAGGAGGAGCGAGTTCGTGGCGTCGTTGCGGATGCCCGAGAGGATGGCACCCTGGACGGCGGCACCGTACGCGACGGCCTCATCCGGGTTGATCGACTTCGAGAGCTCCTTGCCGCCGAAGACAGCCGAGAGCATGTTCTGCACCTTGGGGATACGCGTGGAACCGCCGACAAGGACGAGCTCCGTGATGTCACCCGGCTGCATGTTGGCGTCGGCAAGCACCTTGAGGACGGTCTCTTCCGTGCGCTTGAAGCACTCTTCGTTGAGCGACTCGAACTTGGCGCGCGTCATCGTCGACGAGAAGTCAACGCCCTCGAAGAGCGAGTCAACCTCGATCGAGGCCGACGTCGTCGTCGAGAGCATGCGCTTGGCCGACTCGCAGGCCGTGCGGAGACGGCGCATCGAGCGAGCCGACGACGTGGGGTCAAGGCCCTTGTTCTTGCGCTTGAACTCCGTGATGAGGTAGTCGACCATGTTCGAGTCGAAATCTTCACCACCGAGATGCGTGTCGCCGCCCGTCGACTTGACTTCGAAGATGCCGTTCTCGATAGAGAGGATCGACACATCGAAGGTACCACCACCGAGATCGAAGATGAGGATGTTGGTCTTAGAGCCATCGGCACCGGCGTTCGTGTCCAAGCCGTACGCGAGGGCGGCGGCCGTGGGCTCGTTGATGATGCGCTTGACGTCGAGGCCGGCAATGGCACCGGCATCCTTCGTCGACTGACGCTGCTGGTCGTTGAAGTAAGCAGGGACCGTGACGACAGCCTGCTTGATCTCCTGGCCGAGGTAGTTCTCCGCCGTCTCCTTCATGCGCGTAAGGACCATCGACGAGATCTCTTCCGGCGAAAAGTTCTTCTCCTCGCCCTTGAACGTGACCTGGATGAGCGGCTTGTCGCCTTCGCCTTCGACAATCTTGAACGGGAAGTGAGCAGCGTCCTTCTTGACGATCGGGTCCGAGAAAGCGCGACCAATGATACGCTTGGCATCGAAGACCGTGTTGGTGGCGTTCGAGGCAGCCTGGAGCTTGGCGGCGTCACCAATCAAGCGTTCGGCTTCGTTGAAGGCGACCCACGACGGCGTCGTGCGGTTACCTTCGCTGTTGGCAATGATCTCGACCTGGCCGTCCTTCCAGACACCGACGCACGAGTACGTCGTACCGAGATCGATACCGATGACCTCCGAGAAACCACGCTCGGCGCGGGCAGCACGCTCTTCGCGCTCGGCGCGGGCCTTGTTGATCTTGTCCTCGATCTCCATGCGCTTCATCTTGCGCGTGGCGTCGTCCATCTCGACACCCGAGGCCTCTTCCTGGAGGACCTGGAGAGCAGCCTGGGCCTGCGTCAAGCCGGCAAGGAGCTGCTTGTTGCCCTTGTCGACCGTCAAGCCCTTCGAGTAGGCCTGGATGGCCTTCTCGTACGACTTGATAAAGTAGTACGCAGCGCCGAGACGAGCGTAGCCCTTGCCCCACTTGGCGTCGATCTCAATGCACTTGTTGGCATCGGCCATCGCGGGCGCCGCGTTGCCGTTGCTCAAGTAGGCGGCCGAGCGGTTCGAGTAGTACGCGTGGTTGTGGGGCTCGTACGCGATAGCAGTCGTGAACTCCTTGATAGCCGTGGCGAAGTCCGCGGCCGTGTAGGCAGCGTTACCACGGTTCTTGGCCTCGGCGCCGGCAGCCTTGCGCTCTTCGGTCGAGAGGGCAGCGAACTGGTCCTTCGTGGCAGTCTTGTTGCGGCGGCGGGCGGGGCCATGGCGATTGATGACCAACTGAAAAATGACTGGTGCCAGTCATTTTTTATCGCTTGGCCAAGCGCACGAAAAGCAAAATACAAATACTTGTTTTGTATTGAATATCGGTGGAATATCGTAACAAGACTTTGAATTATAATATGTTAGAAACTGTGTTAGACCACCAGGACGATGCAAGGCAGAGACGCTAGGCTCGTGTGATCATACAAGCGTATTGCAAGACAGCTATACGAGCGAGCGATATTAGTCAAAGGCCGTGTACCATCAAGCGCCTGATTGCGCAGCGTTTCTTCTGAGGAGGCACACAATGAAGCAGTGTCTGGTAGCGCTGGACGCAATACGCTCATTGGCTGAAATTCGCGCCAAGCGTCGTGTCAGGTCCGTCCTCAGACTCACAGTGTCAACATATAACGTTAGGTCATCCAAACTGGCGATCGGCGGCTGCTACTTTGGCGAGGTCTTCGAGACGGCGACCGAGCAAGCGCGCCTCGATATCTCGAAGTGCGCCGATCGCTGGGTCAATTTCGACCCAAGCGGCGACACCGTGACGGTCGAGACGCAGCAAGAAATGAGCGTCTTTGTCGACGGCATGTACCTCCGTACGGTCCATGCCCCACCTGTTGACGACGTTGGTTCACGCCCTGCAGGTGACGGCGAGAAGCGCGATTTGTACGATGGTAGTCGCATCACGCTCGCGCTCACCGCCTCTCTTGAGATTTCGCACCTTCTTACAGATACTATGCTCGAAATGCTGATGCGACGTGCTAGGTAGTACGACTTTCGAGATCTCCGCACCGCGACGCCAGCGAAGGCTCCGCGTTCAACGTCGTAGCGCAGTACTTGATCGACGTAAGTCTTGAACCCTCTGACGTCGCCACCGCGCCGTCCACCAACGCAAATTGGCCAAACGGTGGCGGCCATTTTGCGTTGGTGGACGGCGTCGCGGAACCGATCGGCGGTCTAATGAGTCAGAAACGTTGCAGCGTTACAACATTTGGTTCACGGGCGAAAGGAAATAAGAGAAAAAGAGGAAAGAAAGCCATGGAAAGAAGCGGTGAGACCACTGGAAAAGCAGCGTATCTGTCCATATATAATATGGTATCTGTCAAGGGAATAACCATTTTCGTTCGTCCTGCTCAAACGCATTGCGTGACATTTTTCACGAGCGCGTGCTGGCCCAGGACGTTTTCAAGGTCAAGCCGCGACAGGTGCTTTCGTACCTCCTCACGACGTCGACGATGTTGCGGAACATGCAAGCTCCCGGATGCAGCATCGGTTTCTCCTGTCAATCTCTAGCAAGAGCCAATGATCAGCGTCCGTGCTTTATTCGACGCCCTGATTGGCCAAAAATCGGGTACGTTTAATCTTTGGGTCATTTGCCGATCTACTTTGCGGCAGCGATGCCGGAAGCGACCAAGTGGGCCGACAAGGTGGAGGCTTGGCCATCTTCCGCTCCCTCGTCGGTGACCTCGGCGCCGATCCCGCGTTTGTCGTTCCACACAAGGAGCCGTGGCCGACGACCATGTATGGCAAGCGCCTAGCCGTCGTCCAGATCAACCTCCGCAATCTCCCGTGCACTTACGAGGCAGATCGCTTTGACGACCTCGAGGAGCTCGGCTTTGTCTGGCGCATGCCGCGAGCCGAGCATCGCATTGTCTCGATCATGGCCGACGAAAGCGCGTACCTCTCTGCCATGCCTCTAACGTCGCTCGTGGCGCTGTTAAAGGTGCATCACGACGCCTCCGGTAGCTTGGACATTTTGCATGGTCTCGGTCTCTTTCCCGAGCTACCGCGGTGGATCGTTGTCACGTCGACAAAAGAGACGTGACAACGGTCCACTGCGGGAGCTCGGGAAAAAGACCGAGGCTGTGCAAAATGTTCACGTCGCCGACCGAGAGCTCGTAGAAGTGTGCGCGGAGCAATCGCGGCGCGTGGGAGAGAGCAACGTTGACTTTGTTCGATGAGCCTGGAGGGTTTTCCGTCTCGACGGTGTAGTCTGCTTGCACTACCAGAGGCGTCTTGCGTGGTCCGACGCGATGAATATCGACCAGTTCAAAGTCAACTAACGTTACCGCGGTACGACGTACAAACAAGCTCTCTTTCGCCTCTGGGTCATGCTCGTTGGCGTCATGGTACACCTCGGGTGGTCCCGCCGCAACCACAAGAAGCATCGGCAACGCGCAGTCTCCGACACGCGCGCGATGGTCGACGTCTCCTTCGTTACGTGATGACAACAGTCCGCAGCTGGCTCCGTCTCCAACGAGACGACGACCTCGACGCCATTGCGACCCAAGCTGCGTTAGCCGTACTATAGTAGCAGTGTAGTATTACCCTGCTACTGTAGTACTAGTAAGTACTAGTATACAGTCTTTGGAAAGCTGCTGGATAGTCAACTGAGCGCAGTAAGCTGCGTTTCGTTGGCACCAACAACGTATTGTTTCCAGAGATGAGCCAGCGAAATTTTGCGATAACACGAAAGTATCAGTTTTGAGAGGATTCTCGATATTCTTCATCTTGGACTAAACAGTCGATCTATCACGTTTTTTCAAAGAAAATAGTTGCGAATAAAATATAGACCCCGTGAAACACTCCATTTCGTTGGCACAGGCAACATATATCGCTAGAGATGTGTTGTACAGCATGAGAGTATTTGGCACATACCT
>NW_012156456.1:110382-111764 GCF_000151545.1 Saprolegnia parasitica CBS 223.65
TCTTGCATGCTATCAATTTATAAAAAATGACATAAATACATCACATCTGTGGCTGCCTCGATATGACTGCACAAAGTTTGAATTTTGCATCAAATGGTGTGAATTAATTTGGAGCTTGAGGTTGTAGTTGTTTGTATCGATGAAAAAAGAGAGACACGGTGTAAGTGGAGCTCTGTGCGAATATATAAAGTTGTATTATATTGAAAGGAGACAAAGAATGGTAGCATCGTGGTTTGTGGGTAATAAATGTTGAAAAAAATACTGTGGGTCGTGTGAGGTTGTATTGAGTGTGCGAGCTTTGGTGATGCGAGGTTTCGGACAATAAATGGTGTAAATGATAAATGGTGTAAAATAGTAAATTCGATTAAATTGTATAAAAAATAGATCCACCAGTGGGACAGCTTGGCCGAGCGGTTAAGGCGATAGACTCGAAATCTATTGGGGTTACCCGCGTGAGTTCAAATCTCACAGCTGTCGGGAATATTTTTCACGTATTTTTTACCATTTCATGCCAACCGAGCACAATCAAAAGTCTTTTTCATCGTTTCGACTCGAATGTCAACCGAGCACAGGAAGCTGCGTTTCGTTGGCACCAACAACGTATTGTTTCCAGAGATGAGCCAGCGAAATTTTGCGATAACACGAAAGTATCAGTTTTGAGAGGATTCTCGATATTCTTCATCTTGGACTAAACAGTCGATCTATCACGTTTTTTCAAAGAAAATAGTTGCGAATAAAATATAGACCCCGTGAAACACTCCATTTCGTTGGCACAGGCAACATATATCGCTAGAGATGTGTTGTACAGCATGAGAGTATTTGGCACATACCTCATCCAAGTGGCACGACTCCATCTCTTGCATGCTATCAATTTATTAAAAAAATGACATAAAATACATCACATCTTGTGGCTGCCTCGATATGACTGCACAAAGTTGAATTTTGCATCAAATGGTGTGAATTAATTTGGAGCTTGAGGTTGTAGTTGTTTGTATCGATGAAAAAAGAGAGACACGTGTAAGTGGAAGCTCTGTGCGAATATATAAAGTTGTATTATATTGAATGGAGACAAAGAATGGTAGCATCGTGGTTTGTGGGTAATAAATGTTGAAAAAAATACTGTGGGTCGTGTGAGGTTGTATTGAGTGTGCGAGCTTTGGTGATGCGAGGTTTCGGACAATAAATGGTGTAAATGATAAATGGTGTAAAATAGTAAATTCGATTAAATTGTATAAAAAATAGATCCACCAGTGGGACAGCTTGGCCGAGCGGTTAAGGCGATAGACTCGAAATCTATTGGGGTTACCCGCGTGAGTTCAAATCTCACAGCTGTCGGGAATATTTTTCACGTATTTTTTACCATTTCATGCCAACCGAGCACA
>NW_012156456.1:111864-112670 GCF_000151545.1 Saprolegnia parasitica CBS 223.65
AGTCTTTTTCATCGTTTCGACTCGAATGTCAACCGAGCACAGGAAGCTGCGTTTCGTTGGCACCAACAACGTATTGTTTCCAGAGATGAGCCAGCGAAATTTTGCGATAACACGAAAGTATCAGTTTTGAGAGGATTCTCGATATTCTTCATCTTGGACTAAACAGTCGATCTATCACGTTTTTTCAAAGAAAATAGTTGCGAATAAAATATAGACCCCGTGAAACACTCCATTTCGTTGGCACAGGCAACATATATCGCTAGAGATGTGTTGTACAGCATGAGAGTATTTGGCACATACCTCATCCAAGTGGCACGACTCCATCTCTTGCATGCTATCAATTTATTAAAAAATGACATAAATACATCACATCTTGTGGCTGCCTCGATATGACTGCACAAAGTTTGAATTTTGCATCAAATGATGTGAATTAATTTGGAGCTTGAGGTTGTAGTTGTTTGTATCGATGAAAAAAGAGAGACACGGTGTAAGTGGAGCTCTGTGCGAATATATAAAGTTGTATTATATTGAAAGGAGACAAAGAATGGTAGCATCGTGGTTTGTGGGTAATAAATGTTGAAAAAAATACTGTGGGTCGTGTGAGGTTGTATTGAGTGTGCGAGCTTTGGTGATGCGAGGTTTCGGACAATAAATGGTGTAAATGATAAATGGTGTAAAATAGTAAATTCGATTAAATTGTATAAAAAATAGATCCACCAGTGGGACAGCTTGGCCGAGCGGTTAAGGCGATAGACTCGAAATCTATTGGGGTTACCCGCGTGAGTTCAAATCTCACAGCTGTCGGG
>NW_012156456.1:112957-114307 GCF_000151545.1 Saprolegnia parasitica CBS 223.65
TTGGCACAGGCAACATATATCGCTAGAGATGTGTTGTACAGCATGAGAGTATTTGGCACATACCTCATCCAAGCGGCACGACTTCATCTCTTGCATGCTATCAATTTATTAAAAAATGACATAAATACATCACATCTTGTGGCTGCCTCGATATGACTGCACAAAGTTTGAATTTTGCATCAAATGGTGTGAATTAATTTGGAGCTTGAGGTTGTAGTTGTTTGTATCGATGAAAAAAGAGAGACACGGTGTAAGTGGAGCTCTGTGCGAATATATAAAGTTGTATTATATTGAAAGGAGACAAAGAATGGTAGCATCGTGGTTTGTGGGTAATAAATGTTGAAAAAAATACTGTGGGTCGTGTGAGGTTGTATTGAGTGTGCGAGCTTTGGTGATGCGAGGTTTCGGACAATAAATGGTGTAAATGATAAATGGTGTAAAATAGTAAATTCGATTAAATTGTATAAAAAATAGATCCACCAGTGGGACAGCTTGGCCGAGCGGTTAAGGCGATAGACTCGAAATCTATTGGGGTTACCCGCGTGAGTTCAAAATCTCACAGCTGTCGGGAATATTTTTCACGTATTTTTTTACCATTTCATGCCAACCGAGCACAATCAAAAGTCTTTTTCATCGTTTCGACTCGAATGTCAACCGAGCACAGGAAGCTGCGTTTCGTTGGCACCAACAACGTATGTTTCCAGAGATGAGCCAGCGAAATTTTGCGATAACACGAAAGTATCAGTTTTGAGAGGATTCTCGATATTCTTCATCTTGGACTAAACAGCCGATCTATCACGTTTTTTTCAAAGAAAATAGTTGCGAATAAAATATAGACCCCGTGAAACACTCCATTTCGTTGGCACAGGCAACATATATCGCTAGAGATGTGTTGTACAGCATGAGAGTATTTGGCACATACCTCATCCAAGCGGCACGACTTCATCTCTTGCATGCTATCAATTTATTAAAAAATGACATAAATACATCACATCTTGTGGCTGCCTCGATATGACTGCACAAAGTTTGAATTTTGCATCAAATGGTGTGAATTAATTTGGAGCTTGAGGTTGTAGTTGTTTGTATCGATGAAAAAAGAGAGACACGGTGTAAGTGGAGCTCTGTGCGAATATATAAAGTTGTATTATATTGAAAGGAGACAAAGAATGGTAGCATCGTGGTTTGTGGGTAATAAATGTTGAAAAAAATACTGTGGGTCGTGTGAGGTTGTATTGAGTGTGCGAGCTTTGGTGATGCGAGGTTTCGGACAATAAATGGTGTAAATGATAAATGGTGTAAAATAGTAAATTCGATTAAATTGTATAAAAAATAGATCCACCAGTGGGACAG
>NW_012156456.1:124618-125557 GCF_000151545.1 Saprolegnia parasitica CBS 223.65
GCGGCACGACTCCTTCTCTGGCATGCTATCAATTTATCAAAATATGACCTAAATACATCACATCTTGTGGCTGCTTCGATATGACTGCACAAAGTTTGAATTTGGCATCAATTGGTGTGAATTAATTTGGAGCTTGAGGTCCATGGGAGATGGTATGCAATGGAGAGTAGATAGTATGTAGCTGTTTGTATCGACGAAAAAAGAGAGACACGGTGTCAGTGGAGCTCTGTGCGAAAATGTTTTTTTTAATATTGAAGGGAGACAAAGAATGGTAGCATCGTGGTTTGTGGGTAATAAATGTTGAAAAAAATACTGTGGGGTCGTGCGAGGTTGCATTGAGTGTGCGAGCTTTGGTGATGCGAGCTTTCGGACAAAAAATGAGGTAAATGATAAATGGTGTAAAATGGTAAAATCGATTAAATTATATAAAAAATAGATCCACCAGTGGGACAGCTTGGCCGAGCGGTTAAGGCGATAGACTCGAAATCTATTGGGGTTACCCGCGTGAGTTCAAATCTCACAGCTGTCGGATATATTTTTCACGTATTTTTTAACCATTTTCATGCCAACCGAGCACAATCTAAAGTTTTTTCATCGTTTCGACTCGAATGTCAACCGAGCACAGTAAGAAAACGATACACACTGCGTTTCGTTGGCAACAACAACGTATTGTATCGAGAGATGAGCCAGCGAAATTTTGCGATATCACGAAAGTATCAGTTTTGAGAGGATTGCCTATTTTCTTCATCTTGGACTAAACAGTCGATCTATCACGTTCTTTTCAAAGAAATGCATAGTTGACGAATAAAAATATAGACCCCGTGAAACACTCCATTTCGTTGGCACTGGCAACATATATCGCTAGAGATGTGTTGTATAGCATAAGCGTATTTCGCACATACCTCATCCAAGCGGCACGACTCCTTCTCTGGCATGCTA
>NW_012156456.1:127523-151212 GCF_000151545.1 Saprolegnia parasitica CBS 223.65
GTGGCTGCTTCTAGCGCTTACATGAGGCTGAATTGGCGAAATGGAGAGGTCAATAACGCGACATGTAGAGCTGTGCTGGTCATGACAAGTTGGATGTGGGCTTTTTACCTTTTTGCCTGGCAGTGCTAGGCAAAGGTACCCAAGCACAGAACTTTAAAAGTCAAAAACAAGCCGCACACCACGAGTGGCAGGTATGATCAAGACACAAAGGATAGGTCACGACGCCAACACACCTCGCGCGCGAAAGCTCGCCCACAACCGCAAAGCCAAACGACTTCAGCGACGAGCCGACATTGACGAGGTCTCGGCACTCCGACAGGCCATCCTCGACCTCACGCGCCAGCTTTATGTCCTCCGCGGAACGCTCGTCGCATGGCAAGATGTCGCCCATCAGCCCCACCACGTCTCCGAGCTCACACGTCTCGAGAACCAGTAGCTCCACGATCAAGTCGCGCAGTACCGACGACTCGCTAGCCACCTCCGTGATTCGATATGGTCCATGACCCCAGCATACGACCTTCTTCTCGCAAGCTCTTGACGATGACGCATGGTGGTTTGCGTAGAATGACTATATGGGTGCTAGGCTAGCACCCAAAAAGATGTGAAAGACCTGAACCGCCACCCGTGCCAAACCATCATAAAAGCGATACTAGACATCAATCGGCGTCTAGAACTTCTAGAAGCTCTTCTAGACTGGAACACAACGCACAAGTTTAAGAGCACAAGATGGAAGCGGCAGTGCAACGCTTATGCCGAACCAAGTCCAAGGCACGACGATCCTCTTGCACAAGAATGGCGATCGCAAATGCCCTGCCAGCTACCGTCCGATCAGCCTCATCAACAGCGATGTCAATATCCTCACCGCCGTCTTGGCCAATCGGCTGCAGCCGTGCGCTGACCTCGTGGTACACACGAATCCGAACGGCTTCATCAGAGGATGCTGGATCATGCACAACATTGAGCGGCTAGAAGGCTCGAGTACGCCCGCCGCCACATGCCCGAGGCAGCCATCGCGTTCCTCGACCTTGAGAAAGCTTTTGACCGAGTCGACCACGGCTGCTTGCTCGCGGTGCTCCACAAGTGGGGTCTCCCGCAGCGCTTCTGCACCATAGTAAAATGCTTGTACTCAGGACGCCGATCCAAGATCCTCGTCAACGGTGACCTCTCGTCGCCCTTCTCCATCAAACGGAGTGAACTACAAGGCGACCCGCTCTCGCCACTGCTCTTCGTGATGGCGCTCGAACCGATGTGCCTCCAGCTCCGCTACCATGCCCAGGAAGACCTCCAGATCAACTCAATGACACACGTCGTCAGCTGTTTTGCCGACGACTCCCAACTCTTTACGACTAATGAAGCCGCTCTTCAGCGCCAGCAGCTGTTTTGCCGACGACTCCCAACTCTTTACGACTAATGAAGCCGCTCTTCAGCGCCAGCTGGCGCTCGTAGACCCTTTTGCAGCCTCTCAGGATTCAAGCTGAACCGAGACAAGACGCATGTCCTCACGCACTCGCCTCTGCCTAACATGCCGACGCTGCGGCTGGTTCAGTCGTTGAAGCCGACCAAGGCGCTTATCAATCTCGTAGCTCCGAACCTGCAGCGCAGCGCACGGCCTATAGCACGGCCGTGCGACCGGAGCAGTTGACACATTGGTTCGAGGGCGAGGACAGAGAGCAGTGGCGAGAGCGGGTCGCCTTGGAGCACACCGCGTCTGGTTTCGAACGGACGAGAGAGATAGCCATTGGTAAGCAGACGGGACGCTTGCCCCGAGTAAAGGCACGGGACAGTACGAAGAAGCTCCAGTGGAAGCCCGAGCTCCTGAAGTGCGACGTGTAGGTAGCGATGATCGACGTGGTCTAAAGCCTTCTTAAAGTCGAGGAGCGCAAGCACTCCTGACGACACGTGACGGTGGATGTACTCGAGCGTGTCTTCCAGGCGTTGCACGTTGGTCAGGAGCGTGCGACCATGAATAAAACCCCTTTGGTCGTGGCCGATGAGGAAGTCCGCGCACGGTTGGAGTCGTTGGTACCACGAAACGTTCATACCAGGATAATGGAGCACTAGCGTACAAAGACGGCATTGCGGCGGGAGCTGCAATTCTTGGGTTGGAAAGTATTTTTCATGTAGTGAACTAAATGTGAACGTAGAGTGGGCGAGAAAATATGCCTCTAAACACGACAGAAACGGTTTCGCGACGGTTCGAAGATGACAGCCGCCAAGACGTACGATGCCAAGCGCAACAGCATCGTGACGCCAGCCAAATCACAGCAAAGCGAGGAGAGTGAGCAGGCGGTCGAGCCGACGTCGTCTCGTCGCCTCCCGACGTCGCCCGGCGGCCGCTTTCTCCAAAAGACATACTCGATCACGCAAACGTGGCTGCACATGAACGTACGACGCGCATAGGAGTCTAGTATGATCGCACTCGAGTAGAAATCCACGCGGCGCAACGACAACTTTGACTGTCTCTTCCCCGAGAACCACTCGCAGGACTTCAAGAAGATCAAGTTTGTGACGTACCCGTACCACCTCTGGGGACTCGGCCTCCTCCTCCTCGGCGGCGCGGGCTTCTTTACGTATGCGCTCTCGTCCACGAGCATCTACCGGTTCCCGAAAGGCTTTTGGTGGCAATACCTCTTTGACGTGCTCCTCTTTTTCCTCGGCGCGCTCTGCTTTCTCTGCAGCGAAGTCGAAGTGTTTTGCATGGACCGAAACAAGGGCACGATCTCCATCTCGCAACGCGGCTGCATTAGCCACGTGCTCGGGCGCGGGTACGTTCCCAAAGATAATACCTAAGTGCCCATGAAGAAGACGTAGGAAAGACACGTTTGTGGTGCGGCAGCTTGCGGAAATCGCCGACGTCTCGGTCGACTGCTTGGTCTGCAATATCGCCAAAAATGGTTTGAATCCTCACTCTTTGCAGGGCGAAAAGACGGGCGACGTCGACACACGCTCGTACAAGGTCCGGAGCGTGCTCTTGTAGAGTGCGATACCATGTGCGTAGATTCGCATCGAGTACCACGACGGAACGTATGCGACGATGCTCGAGGGACAGTCCAAGGCGCTCGCCGTGCGTACGTCGCAAGCATTTTTGAGTTTGAGGTTCACTAATTATGGTGTAGGTCGCTGCCGCAGCCTCAAGTACTTTTTGGCCTTCTACGCCAACTCGCCGACCAAGAAGCAGCGGAGCCCGACCAAGCTGCCGTTCCCAATCAAAGAGGCGCGTCACGTCGACTCGGTGGTGCAGGAGGCAACGCTCACCATGTAGCTCAACTCGTAATTCACGTGGATGTAGTATGTGCTTGGAGTGGTTATGCGTGGTCGCCCTGGAAGAGGTCCGAGAGCATGCTCTGGACGGTGTCGGGCTTGTACTTGACGTACTTCTCCATGTTTTTCTTGGAAAACTGGATGCCCGCGTACCTACGACCGACGCGCAATGAGTTCGGCCCAATCATACGCACGCACTTGTCGTAGAACGCGCGGTAGCCTGGCACGATGCGCTGCGCCGCCATCGTCGTCAGCTTCTCGCGCAGCTCGGCGTCCGGCACGACAAACGCCTTCTACTCGAATGCTCGGAGTTGAGAATATACCTCCACGCCGTACATGGTGGGTGTGCACTTCCTCCAGCGCGGCGTTGAAGCGCTAGACACGATGTGAGAATCTCCCTTGCGACGGGTTGGCCACCGCAAACTTGTCCTTGAGGAGGCGGCCGCTCTCGAGCGTGAGCACGGCGCTGTTGCTCTTGTACTGCAACGTGCTTTTCGGGTCGGCGACAATGCTCTCAAAGCCGTCGTAGCTACTCGAAGTCTGAGGACGAGACGTGATATTAAACAGTCGTACCTCGCCTCGACGAAGCCCGCCATGGCCTTCTCGCCGAGCGCAGCGACCTTGGGCTGCATGGTCTGCTGGATGGCAGTCGTCACGACCGGGGATTGGCTCGCAAAGTCGCCTGCGAGCTGCGCCATCGCGCTCGCCACGTAAAAAGTGTTGTTGACGAGAAAAATGGCCTTGAGGTCGCCGCGCGCCTTGGCGGCCGATGCCTTTGCCTGCAGCGCGTCCAGCAGCTTCATCAACACCGAGTCTATAATCACCCAATTGACACATGGACAGGTAGCTTCCTAGGATACGTACCGACAAAGTACGTGACGTTGCTCGTTTGGTCGGTCGAGAGGAGACATTCGAGCGCGATAACGTGGTCGCTGAGCTCGCGCAGAAAGTGCATTGTCTAAACGCACGCACGTAGGTAGCACCACGTTCAAGATACAATAAACACATACGTGGCTTGAGATCGGGTGCACGTTGCCGTCCTTGAGCCCGAGCTTGTCGTGGAGCACCGAGTCGGCAATGTCTTCTTTGAAGGCGCCGAGCTTGACGCGCGACGTGGCTGCGAGACCTTCTTCGATTTTGCCAATGATCCCCACGAGCTTCCACGGCTCGGTCGTCTCGCTCCCTGGGTGCTCGCGCAGTCGCAGCGGCGGCTACGCAATGGCGCATAAATAATCCAGAGAATTGAAACCAAGATTCAACCTGCAGCACGTCCCGGAACGACGTGCTCTTGGACTTGAACATGTAGTGGAGCTCCATGGGCTGGAAGACGTCTTTGGCATCTTCCTCCTTGACGTCTTTTGTGAGACTTTCGAGCAGCGGCGCAACCGTCCAGCTCAGCGCCGCGTGGGCCAAGTCTTCGTTGGGGAACACGCGGTTCGCGAGCTCCTTCTCGGCCTAGTACGTGGACTTTCTAGGTGTTGCTCTATATATGGGGAGTGTACGTGGATGGCGAGCACGATGTTGTCCAGGTACTCGGCGATGCGCGCTTGCGACCCTGCGTCATCCTTGCTAAATCTATGTCTGCGTTAACGACGACCGAGATAATGGAAATGACGTACGCCTTGACCTTGTCGAGTGCTTCGGTCACGAGCTTGAGTCGTCGCTCGCCGTACTCGACGAGCAGCGCCGTCGGCGGCAGCTTCGTGCTCAAGAGGCACGTAAGGAGCTTCGACCCTTTGACGACGTCGGCGTCGTGAAGCGTGGACGCAACCAGACTCTGTGCGCTGACTGAGTAGCGCAAGACGAGGGCGACATCCGAGACAAAGTCCGACTTGCACTTGGCCTGGGCCTGCGTGAGCACGTGGCGGGCGTGGTCGAGCGCCTTGCCCGAGCCCTCGTAGCCACGGTGGAGCTCGAGAAACTCGATCGAGCGCAAGAGCTTGTGCATCGTCTTGATGTAGCGCTCTTGGTCGTACTTGGCGCCTTGCTGCAGCACGGTCGCGACCTATACAGGAGGATGCTGAGGCAAGGCCCATAGCCTCGTAGTACGTCGCTGGCGGTCGTAAAGTTCTCGTTCACTGCGCGCAGCTCGTGTACGCTAATGTCAATGTTCTTTTGCGTCTCGCGCAGCTTCTCGGTGAGGCTGTAGATGGGCATCATCTGCCCCTCGAGCCGGTCGAGGCCACCCTTGAAGCCGACAAGGATCGAGTTGACCGACGCCAGCTGCGCCTGTGCATACATAGCCGCTGTCACCTCACCTTACTTGCCACCATGTACCTTGCTGTCCGCCATGGCAGCGCGGATCGCCGCGACGGCGTCGTCCTGGCACCGCTCGACCTCCATACCAAGCGCTGTATGCTGCCGTTTCAGGCTGCGTTTAGGAAAGGAGCACCAACATGGCGCCCTAAAATAAGGCACCGCCTAGCGCAGCTGGTTGCAATGCATGGGGCCAGGAATCGAACGTGTACGCGCTTGCAGATAGCTCTTGCAGAGATGAGTACATTCTACTTCCAGATCCTGCCTGCTGCTGCGAGAAACGACGGGGTTATTCTATCGCAAACCAGCTTGTCAAAGTGTGATGTTTAAACATGCATTTCCCATGGGTTGCACGTCTACCTCGTATGCAATCTGCGTCGTGGCGCAGCTTCTCGATGCCAAGCACCTGATGATCTGCTGTCGCCAGACCATGGCCGCTGGAGAAGATCTCGCATCTCGTCCGGCACGGTATCCAACCGGAATCTGGATTCGGAAAGGCGCACCTACTTCAACCTTTGGCACACGAAAGGATTCTGTAGGATACCGGAGTTTCAATATTCCCAGCCGGCAGCATGCAGAGCGACGCAAGCCCTGACCGTCGCATCTCGTTCGACGACGACGACGCTGGCACGTACTCGGTGCTCATGAGCCCAGCGGCAGGCGCGCTGCCACCCAAGCTACCGCTCTCGCGCGTCCGGCCGCCAACGCGCCATGCGCCACCGTCGCCACTCGACACACGCTCCATGTGCTCTGCCCACCAACGTACATGGCTACACTTGCGACGCCTTAGCATGGAAGCGATGTAGGTCCCCACTCGGCGGTGTCGAGCACGACGAGCAAGGCGCCAGTGCTCACGGAGCTCAACGACAGCATCGTATTTGCCCTGCGGCCTGCAACACCCGACGCCAAGAAGACGAGCGGCAGGACGACCAAGGTCGCCGACTTGAGCGTCCCGAGCGTCTCGATTCCAGAGAACCAGCGGTCGGATCTCGCCCGATCTCTTCGGGTCCTCATGTGTATCGTCTAGGTACACGTTTGCAATCATTCTGCGCAACACGTACCAAGTCAAGCAGCTCCTCAAAGAGCGGTTTCCGCGGCGCGTGGACAAGCCGCTGCGGCGCCACTACGCAGACCAGGTCGGCGCAATGCAGATCAAGTGCATTCGGCGGCTCGTGCAGTCGGGGCTCGGCGTCATCCTCCTCGACAACGACAACAGCATCCCGCACCATGCGCAAAAGTGGAACGAGACCAACAACATTTGCGTGCTCATCGACCCGTACAAGGTAGAGCATGTGGCCTGGATCACGCGATCGATGGCTTGTAGGACAAGGAACTGCTGTTGCAAGAGTTTCGGCGGGAGAAAGACGAGCTCGCGATCAAGCGCGGCCAGGCGACGTCGCGCTTGGGCCTCGAGACGCTCGAGAGTCTTCGAAACGCGTGCTTCTCGCCGGCGCTCGAGCTCCAGCTGACGCACAACCTCATCCGCAACGCTCTGCGCGACTACGACGTCGAGGACTGGGTCTGCACTGTCCCACGAAAGTAATATCCATGTATCAACTGTATGGCAACAGGTGCTGGACCACTCGAACGAGCTCTCGTGCTGGGACGTGATCGAGCACTGCTTCCCACTCCACGACCGCGTCTTCAACAACACGTTCTTCGCCGAGTACCGCAAGCGCACCTTTGACGTGCGCAAGGCGGCAGGCAATTCCTCGGAGCGCTGGGCCATCGAAGGTCGAATTGCGTTTTTGTATCAATCTTTCAAGCAGATGTTCGTAGAGCTGCGGCTGCACTTTGGCGAGCGCGTCGCGTTCCTCTTTGCCTTTATGCGCATCTACAGCAAGATGCTTTTGCCGCTCACCGTGCTCTGCGTCCTCTATTACCTCGGGTTTCGGTGGGTGCCCGGGTACGTCTGGAACAAGTACCTCCTCGGGCTCTCGGTGCTCGGGTTCGGCGTCGTCGCGGTCTGGGCGCCGGCGCTCATGCTTGTCTGGGAGCGCGAGACGCGCGTGCTCACTGAAAAGTGGAATTTAGCCAGCTACCGCGACACGATCTTTGAGCGCAACGACGAGAACCCGGCCTTTGAGTACGTCTGGACCAAGAACGAGATCACGCACGAGATGGAGAAGACGCCCAAGGAGAGCAAGAAGCGACTCATTCGCGCCACGATGGTCTTCTTCGTCGCCCTGAGCTCGCTCCTCCAGTGCATCGTGCTCATGCCCTTTCTCCAGGTACTGCGAATACGCCTCTGCATCCCATCAAGTGATATATTGCGCTGTCCTCTAGTGGTATGTGTGGTCCAAGCTCGCCCCTGTCTGCGACGGCAGTGTGTGTGCCGAGCGTGGCAACTGCCGGCAGTTTATCAACTGCTTCCAGTCGCCCACGTCGACGGTGGGCACGGACCGCTGGGCGTACATCCTCATCCAGGTAGCTCCGCACCATTATACATATTCAATACCTAGCAACGAATAGGGTGTCTTGCTCGGGCTTCTCATCGACACAGTGTTCTTCGAGCTCTTCAACTGGTTCTCGGCCAAGTTTGTCTCGTGGGAAAATTTGGCGAAAAAATCCGACTTTGAAAACCGTACAATTCCTCCACTCGGCGAATTCACAAATGTTGCGACTAGGGCTCGTGCACCGGCGGTTCGTCTTTGTGTGGTCCAATTGGTTCTTCTGGTTCCTCACACTCGCCTTCTTCTATCTCCCGTACGGCAACTACGTCAACGACCTCTTCCGGCACTTTGGCTGGGGCTGGGCCGTCATCTACGAGTGGGACCCCGCCGCCCTCACGCTCGACACGCTCTTTGTGACGCCGCTCGTCGTGACGCAGCTCCTCAACATGCTCCTCGAGACTGGGCTGCCCTACGTCGTGCGCAAGATCCGCCGCAAGCCCGCGACATGTCGGTCGGCGTGCTCGGACTCGTGGCTCGCCGGCTTTCAAGTTCGTCGTTTGTTTGTATTGAGATTGAGATTCAAGTATACGTCTAGTGCGTGCGCGCGATGCAAGAGAAGAAGGTCCAGCACCGGCGCGAGGCCAACATGACGGCGCACAAGCTCGCGGACGAGGTGTCGCGCTCCACTCGCTTCTTCGTGCCCGTCCTCGGGTACTCGGACGATTCGAACGAGTACACAGCGTACGAGGTATGGCTGATTCAACCTTCTTACAGCCCGAAACACCGACGACATAGATCCTGGCCGAGTCCCGACTGCCCGTGTTTGACACGACGTACGACTACCTCGACGCGTCGATCCAGTTTTCGTACATAGTCATGTTCACGGTCGTGTGGCCGCTTCTGCCGCTCCCCGCCTTCCTCAACAACGTCCTCGAGGTAGCCACGCGCTTCTTTTCAACGCTCCTATCGTCTATAGGTCCGTGGCGACGCGTTCCGACTCCTCTTCGGCCACCGGCGACCTATGCCCCGGCGCGACGTACGTTGCTCATATGTTTTGATCGTGCAGAGTGATAGGGAGATGTAGACGTCGATCGGCGAGTGGGCCACCGTGCTGCACTACGCCAACATCATTGGCATCACGGTCGTCTCGGGCCTCATCGTCATGTACCACTTTGGCTCGGTCGTGAGCGACTGGAACGGTGACTTTTGCGACATGAGCTTCAGCGACGCGGCCATGGTACCGTTTCAGACGCTCAATCGGTCGCTCACGCGCGACCCGATGGCCTGCGCGCTCTTCCTTGCGCCGTCCGAGGCGTGGGGCATGCGGCAGATCGTTGCGTTCATCGTGCTCGAGCACTTCGGGTTCATCTGCCGCTACTTGGTGCTCCAGCTGGAGAAGACGCCGAGCGCCATCTCGAGCTCGGCGTACCTCCGCCTCAAGCAGATCCGAGAGCTCACGAGCGCTCGGACGGCCGACGCCAGTGTGTTCGAGTACATTCGCGAGCTCCGCGAGATCTTCGACAATTACGACGTGGATCGCTGCGACCACTTGTACGAAGACGACCTCGTTTGCTTCCTCGCCGAGTGGGTCGGCACGGACGTGTCGGACCTTCAGAGTCGCAGCGGTCAGATCTTTCGCTACATGGACAAGAACCAGCTCGGGAAGGTGCCCTTCTCCACGTGCTGCCTCATGCTCCAGCACGCGCACCACGACCGGTTCTTCTCCGTGCTCCTCGGCATCTACGACTCGCTCGACGATTTCCGCAACGTACACACAGGCACTTGTGTCGTCTGGATACGAATGATACGTGTAGGGGCAAATTCGGCTCCAGGACGGACCGGTGCAGTACCGCCGCGGGCGAAGAGCGGCGTCGTCGTCCATGACCAACGGCAGCAACCAGCCACACCACGCGTCGGCTATCGTACTACACGTCGCATGTCCTGCATATCCTGATGAACGTTACTGGATTAGGACTCGGAATCCTCGCAGCACGAGCCCGTCTAGCGAATTGATGCGTCTAGCTTGTCGCAAGAATGACGCGTCTTAGTCACGAAGTGCCGTGAAATCAAAGGGCGCAAACGCCTTGCGGAATGCGTCCGTCATGGCCGTCTCTTCGTCCTTGGGCACGACGCAGTACTAGAGCGAGACATCGGATGCGACGGGAAGCTGGGAGTTGTTGAAGTACCTTCCAGTTCTCTCGTCGCGGCATGTCGAGGAGCGTGGCGGCCACGTGGCGGCCAAACTGCATGTAGTGCTTGCCGCGCACCACGTGGTACAGTCGGTTGTAGCCGCCAGCGCCGTCGGGAAAGCTCACCAAAAAGTACTCGGACGGCGACGTCGGCAGCGGCGCGTCGGGCGACAGCATTTCAAAGTCGACGTTGTACTGCTTGCCTTCCTCGAAGCAAATGTGCCCCACGTGCGCCACTAGGATAGCCATAAGCATCCTGTCGAGGAAGAAGAAGTGTACAGGCATCCACGGGCACGGGAATGACTTGGAGGTGGGCGTGCGCCGCGCCGAGCGTCGAGACGTTGCGGTCCATGAAAATGAGCGACTTGCCCTGGCTCGCAAACAACCTACAAAGCGTCAGAGATGCTGCGGAATCCGAAAAACGATCGAGTACTTTTCCAGTGCCGCTTTGAACTTGTCGACTTCGGCTGCGGCCGCCGGCGAGAGGCTGCGCATGCTCGAGACGTGCTGGATCGGGATGATGAGCACGTGGTCTGGCACGATCGGACCTTTCGGAATCGCCACGTAGGCCTCGTCACCAATGCTACGCTTTACTAAACCTCGTCTCTTGGTAATCCGAAGTGTACCTCACGATGAGATGCGTCTCGACCGTCGGTGTCGCGAGGCAGAACCAGCACTCGGATCGGTTGGCAACGACGGGGCGGCGGATCTGCTCGTGGGCACCTGCAGACGAGGATCAAGCAGCCAGTTTCCGTTCCTCCATGCGTGTGTGTACCCTGGCCTTGCGCTGCGAGCGCCGGGTCGTAGCGAAACTGCCCGGCGCTCTGGCTTTGCTGCGTGAGCTGTTGGACCTTGTCGGCCGAGAGACCTATGCCGATTCAAGTGGCTGCGTGTTTCTAGCGATCATCCCGCACCGTCGGTTTTCAGACGCTTTGCCCCGAGCTCAGTGGCGTCGCCGCGACGCTTGGCTTGGAACGGCGACTGCGTCGTGCCCGGCGGGATCTCGACCGAGACGCCGTGTTGAAGCGGCTAGCGCGCGGATTTGTATTCGAGTGATTTGATTGGCGGAACGCACCTCGAGGTTGAGCGCATGGAGCCACTTCTTGTCCTTGTCGGTCGAGGCGCCGACGTGGCCGAGGCCAATGAGACGCGAGACGCGACGACCAGCGCTCGGGACGTCCGTGACGTACGGCAGATGCTGGTAAAAGACGCCGTGCGTGCCCACAATGTGGTATCGTGGCACCGCCGCTTGGGCCGCGAGCCGCGCTTCCTAGCACACCGTAGCGTCGCAATTTGGACAAAAATGGATGGTACTGCTGCGCACCTTGGAGCCCACGTGCTGGATCGCGACCGGAACCTTATCTGGCAAGAGCGCGTCGAAGCTACACCATGCCAGTAGCAGTCGTAGACGCAGCAGTAGAGACCCTCGTACCCGTCGGGGTAGGCCGCGGACACGAGCACGTCGACGGGCGCCAGCGCTGCAGCGAAGGTAGCGCCAGCGGCTTCATCGGCCAAGAAGGCCACTTGAAGCCCACAGAGCTCGAGGACGGTATTGGTCGAGACGAGATGGAGATTGGTGATCGTGCGACTCGGCGTTCCTGGCGCCGCCAACGCGTACACGGCCAGCGGCCAGGCGGCGTCGTCGAGCGCCGACACGTCGCACGCGCCCGTGCAGAGAACCATGTTGAAGGGCCCATGCGCCGACGCATGCAGCTTCTCGACGCGGGCGCGGAGCGCGGGCCACGCGCTCCCGACGTCGCCGCAGAGCAAGACCTTGACCATCACTGCTGTGGAACGTTCGCAAATAGTATGCTTCTTTAAATCGTGTCGCACGTTATATAGTGTGCGATGGAGGGTAGGGTTAAAACCACGTCGACGTGGTCTTGCTGCCTTTTGCGAGGCGGCCTTGGCGGGTCCGGCGCACCGTCTCCTGCATCTCGAGCGTGTGCATCGCTGTCTCAAGGAACGGCGTGAGCTGGATCGTCTTGTCGACGTGCCGGAAAATGCTGGGATAGCCGCCCTTGCGCGCGAGAACGTTCCCCAAGAGCCGCGCCGTCCTAGTCCCAACTCAAAACCCTAAACGTCGACTTCACAGCGCACCGTCCGTTGCCGTCGTAGAACGGGTGAATGAAGAAGACAAGCGCCGCAAACGCGTAGTAGGCCGTCACCAGCGGGTGCTGAAAGGGTTGGTTGAGCGTCCGAACGTAGAGCGTGAGGGCCGATGCAATCTCTTCGGCGGGCAAAAAGACGCGGTAGATGCGCTCCGAGGCGTACCCGACCGCCGCATTGTCCCGCGCCATGCCTCCGCTCACGATGAGATGCAGAGGCGACGATCGTTGACGTACCGCCCGTCTCGCCTGCGGCTTCGCACACGGCGCGGTGCAGCGTGAGCACTTGGTCGTGGGACACGACGCTACGCGGATCGACCAAGATCGTGTTGAGGATCGAGAGGAGCGCGGCGGTCGGCGGCGGCGTCGACGGTCTAGAACGTCGTAGAAAACGAAGAATGGACAGCGAGAGACGACGCACCGGAACGCGCCTTTGCGGTCGTGGGCACTCCCGAGCGCATCGTAGACGTCGCTCATCGTAAACGGCGTCGACGAAAAGCCCTCGAACGCGCGGTTCGCGAGCTTGGCTTGGAGTCCGGACCGATCAAACTCGTCGGCGAGGAGGCGCGGCAGCTATCCAGTGCGCGCGCTCAGAGTGCGCAGATTTAGGAAATCGAGAGCAACCTGCTCGAGCTCCCGGAGAACGGGCGACGGCACGCGTCCAAAGAGGCTCGGTGGTGGGGCGACTAGCCACACAATTTTACTTCAATGTATCAAGGTAGATGCGAACGCACGTGGCGGTGGCGGGGCCACGACGGCCGGCGGCGGCATTTTCCCGCGGTGGATGTGACCTGCGGCTTATCAGCAACAAGGCCCGCATACTGGCACTCGTACCCGACACTTTGTACTTGCAGAGAATGCACTCGAGCTCGTCGGACGCTACCGGCGGTGGCTCCTCGACGACCAGTACGGGTGCTGGCGCCGTCGACGGATGCACGTGGCGCTGCAGCTCGTTGTAGAGATGGTGCACCTTGGAGAAGAAGTCGCCTTCGGTCGGGCTCACGGCGGTCCAGTACGAGAGGTAGTAGAACACGTGTTGCACGAGTTCCGCCTACGTTTATGGGATGCAAGGCAATAGCAAGTTGCGATCCAAGTACCTTTGTCGTGATCGATGGCGTCAGGTCGTCCGGCGTCAGCTCCAGAAGCGCGCCCGAGATCACGTCATCAAAGAGACCTTTTGTGACGAGCCCAACGAGCGACGCAAGAATGTTCACGGCCGCCTAGATCCGAGTCAGCGACGTTGGCCGACACATATATGCAGGTACCCAGTGGTCTTCGCTGCTCATGGAGGTTGCGATCTTGTCGATATAGTCAAAGAGCCGCCACGTCAGCGCCAGCGACACGACGTCGTGCAGCGCCACTACGTTCGGGGTGTCAATGGAAGGTCAATTCTCTCCAAACGACGCACGTTCGTCCGCCGTCACGGAGGGATACAAGAGCTCGCCCGCGCCTGTGAGGGCGCTCTCGAGCGCGTAGCAGTACTGGTACCGCGACATGCCCAAATGCGTCTCCTACATCGACGTCTGCGGATCTATTCCCTCGAAACAACACGTGTGCGTACGTGCTTGAGCGAACAGAGGAGCGTGACACCCTTGACGAGGCGCTGGATCCGCTGCACGTACGCGACGTCTTCCCCATAGCTCTATAGCTGAATGCTACTCGATGGAGTAGGAATCGGAGAGGAATACCTCGTGGCTGTACCAGGAGAGGACGGCGACAACGGCGAGCTTGGCGACCATTGGCACGGAGAGGAGGGATTTGAGCCCCGCCTTGCGCGCATGCGGCCCAAAAAGAATTTGGACTGCGGCGTGTGCGTGAGGTTGGCGACCCACTCGGGCTGCTGGCCGCTACAAGCTCGTCTCTTGCTTCCGTGCATTGCATGTGTTGAACTATACCTGTAGACGCGCCCGACGTGGTCCTGGCCCGGGTCCACGAGCATGAGGCCGCGCGCCTTGCGAAAGAGCAGAATCGGGTCGAGCTTGGCGCCGCCGTTGGCGTGGCGGCTCCACGCCGCATGCAGCACCGGCAGCATCGCGTCCCTAGGCGATTCTTTCAGCCCAAACGTTTCTTGCTGTAACATGGAAAACCTTGTCATATCGACATTGTCGTCCCCGATATTGTGGGGGCGAAACCAGACCGAGTGCAGAACGATCGCGCACCCGTCGCTGTCCTCGTCCTTGACGGGAATGCACGCTTCGCCAAAGCTCCACTTGGCCTACGAGCGGTTTGAGATGCAGGATCTCGACGCAGCGATAGTACGGCGCAAACAGTGCGAAGGACGTGCTCGATGGCCGTGTCCAGCACACTTGGGTCCATCTGGTTCATCGCTTCGTCGTACGCGTGGCCGTGCTCGACTGCGTAATGCGCCCGGAGGTACCTACGCCGCCCATTTTCATGCGAAGAGCTTGCGCGGGGACGCGTACCGGGCGACGTCGTGGTGGGCAAAGTACGTGGCCTCGGCGAGCGGCGAGCTTCCCCAGCGGTCGAGCGCGTTGACGTTGGCGCCGCACTCGACGAGGTACTGGCACATGCGCAGGTCGCCTTCGCTGGAAGCGACGTGCAAAAGCGACCTACCCACAGTCATGCGATATGTCGATGGCGCATGGTCTACCGCGCATCGTAGTCTTGGACATCGGGGTGCACGCTCTGCGGCACGAGCTGCATGAGGTAGGCCACGTTGCCGCGCTTGATGGCTTCAAAGGCCAAGGCCATGCGGTTGTCGCTCGGTGGCGGCGGCGGCTGGTGTCGCTGCCGGAGGACGTCGACGATCGCGCTGGAATTCGCGTCGACAGCCAGCGACATGGGCGTGCGACCGACCGCGTCGGCAGCGTCGACCTTGGCGCCCGCCGAGAGCAAGAGCTCGATCACGTCCAGTTGTTCGTGCTCGACCGCCACGTGCAGCGCCGTGCTATTCGCATTGAAGTGCAACGCGATAATCCTGGACGTCGTACCGGCCAAGAGCGTCGGTCACATCGACCTTGAGCCCGTCGAGCCAGGCGCGCTTGAGGGTTTCCGTGTCGCCGGCTTGCACCTACATGCGGCGTGCGGAGATATGCGGAAGAAAAGGGCGGTCTTCATACCGCGGCAAAGACGGTGCTCGGGTCGAGGACGTCGCTGCGGGCGGCGGTCGCAATCTCCTGCAAGTTGTGTGGAGAACGCCGGCTTAGGGGCGGCCGCGCACGGTCCGATGCGAATGGCACGTCCGACTGGAACCGCACAAACTGCGCAAGGACGCTCACGACGCTCGGGTCCTTGGCGCAGTCAAGAGGCGTCGCGCCCCACCGATCCTTCTTGTAGACGTTGGCGCCGGCCTTGAGAAGCATCTCGACGACGCTCGACTTGCCGTCGCTCACCGCAATGTGCAGCGGTGTCCTAGCGCCGCCCATGAGCGACCGACCTGTCCGGCAACATGACGCACCGCTGGTCGTAGTCGGCGAGGTTGACGTCGGCGCCGGCGTCGATGAGCTGGAGCAGAAGGTCCGTGTCGCCCATGCCTGCGGCCCAGCAGAGGGCCGTCGTGTCACGCACCATCGGCGGGACCTCGGCCATCGTCGCGAGCGAGAGATACGGCCAAAATTTGCAACTTGCCTGGTTTTGTGCAAGATCCGAGTATTTTGGCCAATCAAAACGTGCGGCGCCAGCACCGACTACCACGCCTGGCGATGGACTAGACGATCGACTAACTAAGACCCGCTCTAGACGGAGCACGCTTCACACTGCATATGAATGAGGGACACGGCCTCAGACACAATGCATTGGTATCCCAAGACCAGAATTGCCGTATTATAGCGCGCTAGTGCCTAGGGCGGCGCTCAGAGACACTTGACATCGTTTAGTTAGTCGAATGTCGACTAGGAAACGTAATCGCGTGAAACGGCAATGAGTCACCGGCAGCAGCCGCAGCCGCCGGCGAACCAAGGCTCGGCGCGGAAGGACCCGCCGCTGGGTACATCGAACATGCATCCTAGGCTGTAGCCAAGGGCCTTGGTAGGCGCTGCGCTGCGAAAGACCCGAGCGCCGAGCCGCAAGGCCGAGAACGCGCCTCCGACAGCATTGAGCCGCAAGCCCGACAGCACGTGCGTCTCGATGGTTGTCCATTCGTCGCAATAAGCATCTTCGTAGCGTCCGCGTCATCGTGCGCACGCGGCCGCTCAACGCCGCCGAAGCCGCGCGGGGCGAAGCGCCTGTTTTGCGCTTCTCGTCCAACAACCGGTAGAATCTCTAGTACATCGCAGCCTCGAATCCTCCGTGTGTGTACTAGGACAGAGCTGCAGGTCGTCTCGGCCGGCGCTGGCGGTCGCGAGCTCGTGCGCAGCTTCCAGTTTGACGTGTGCGCGTCCGAAGAGGTCGGCCAGTCCGAGTTTTTCGAGCTCTCGGGCGTCACAGCGCTTCTGGACTCGGCGCTCGAGGGGTACCTTGCGACCGTCTTTGCGTATGGCCAGACAGGGTCGGGCAAGACCTACAGGTGACAATAGACATCGCGAAGTCTCTGATTCGCAGCTTCAACTCCAAATGGCAGCATGTCGGGCCTCGACGAGAAGATCGAGAAGCGCGACCGGCGGCACGAGGCGTCGGACGGTCTCATTCCGCGCTCGATCCGGTACCTCTACGACGCGATCGAGGCTCAGTCCAGTACCAAGTACACGCTCAAGGCCTCGTACTGCGAGATCTACAACGAACAAGTGCTTCACGAACCTTTATGTCTGTGTTATAACACCTCGACAGGCCTACGACTTGCTCAACCCGGCCTCGGGCACGCTCAACATTCGCTGGAACGACCGCAACGGCTTTTACGTGCAGGTACAGTATTAGCTAGTCGCTACAACGTACTAACGTCGACTAGAACCTACTCGTCGTGCAATGCGACACGATCGACGATGTCGTCGCGGTCGTCGACGAAGGCCACAAAAACCGCCGGTGCGTCCATCTACTGCGACGGCTGGTATCAATGTATCAATATATTATCGATATCAGCGTCGGGAGCCACGAGATGAACAAGGATTCGAGTCGAAGTCACTCGATCCTGACGCTGCTCTTGGACCAAGAGGCCGTCGACCCGACCGACGGCCACGCGGTCGGCAAGTTTGGAAAAATTTCGTTTGTCGATCTCGCGGGCAGGTACTTCTCTCGAAAGATTAGTAGATTAGTGAAAATGTGTCTATTTAGTGAGCGGCTCCGAGACACCAAGTCGTCCAAGACGGAGGAGACGTCGAGCATCAACAAGAGCCTCATGACGTTAGGCAAGGTCATATCGGCGCTGGGCGCCAAAGGCGGCGTCGCAGCCAACGCCAACTTTGTGCCGTACCGCGACAGCAAGCTCACCAAGCTGCTCATGGACTCGCTCGGCGGCCAGAGTCTCACGCTCATGGTGGCGTGCGTCTCGCCTGCGCCGTGCTTCCTCGAAGACACGCTAAGCACACTCAACTACGCGACGCGCGCCAAGAACATTCAAAACAAGCCGACCGTGCAAACCGACCCGAAGGAGGGTCTCATCTCGGGCCTGCGCCACGAGAACCAGCTCTTGCGCACAGAAAACGCCTTCTTAAAGCAGCAGCTGCACACGCACGGCATCACGAGCAGCGCCAAGCACGAAAAAGAGATGGGAGCCAAAGCGCCACGACAGATCCCACCGCTAGCCTCCAAGCCATCGCTCCATATTGAGGCGAACGCGCCCGAGTCGGACGCGCTCGGCGGCGTCGTCGCAGCGTACCAGAGCCAACTCATTTACCTCCAACAGGAGAATGCACAGCTGCACGCCAACCAAGGCTACGCAGAGCACCGCCTTGGCAATCTCACGTAGCGTATCGCCGATACAAACCGACAGTAGCGATCTCGGTTTGATCGTAGGCGCGAGAACGAAGCACTTCAAGAGACATTAGAAAAGTACCAGCAAGCCAAGCCGACGTCCCTTGCGGCCCAAGCAACAATCGACCGCTTGACGCAGGAAAATGCGCGGCTCAAGGTACTACATACTTGCCGCATCAAGTTAAAATACGTTGTAGGCGCAGCTGCAGTCGCAGCAACAAAGCTCTGGCGATGAAGATATTTTGACCCAAGTGCGCCAGATGAACCAGCGACTCGAGCACCTCCAGCAGCGCGAACAAGAACTCATGCTCGCTCTGGTACGCCCTTGCAACATTGCAGGTCGTTTCACGCCTGTGCAGGCTAGGAAGAACCGGTCGCGCGATGCTATTTAATGCCTACAACTTCCATGCAGCCATTGCGTCAACAAACACTAATCAAGCATTTCGACGTTAATGTTGTCGTTCAACCTAACAATTCTAGTCTTCACCGCACCACCGACTTCATAGAGTTCCATTGTATATGTTGTGGTGACACAGCTACGCACTATCTGGCCACTGCGCATTCACATGTCACCAATGCAGAGATCGAATGGTGAGATGGAAAACGTCCAAATTTGCAAGTCTCCTCGAGTTCGTCTTGGGAAAGCAACCAGAGGCGCGTCGTCCCGTAGAAGCCAATGCTACAGTATAGAGCACATGACTTTATGGAGCTCTATAAGATAAGAACGGTGTTGCAGTGGAGATCAATATAATCATTGGGCGGAGTAGCAACGGCTTGATGGCGTGGCTGGCAGGGTATCAACATCGAGTTACAATACAGCCATCGTCAGCCAGCAACTGTCGGTCGATGCAAACCTCGCTGGAGTCACTTCTGACTCATCGCTTGGCACCAAGTAATGAAGAGGTTCGCGTGTCAATTTGTCCATGTGAATATCCGAGACCTTGGTCAGATCGCCATCGCGTCGTCCGATTGGCCACCTTTGGACCAATCAAAGCGGCATAGGTTTGTTGGCCAATGGCAACGGCGGGAGAGTGAGAAATATGCTGGCGTCCCGCGTCCAGCGCGCCCGTCGGGCGACGAGCCTTCGCTGGTTGTCCCAAGCTGCACGAGCCTACGACGTGGTCGTCATTGGCGGCGGTCACGCTGGCTGCGAAGCGGCAGCCGCAGCTGCGCGCACCGGTACGTCGACTATATCATGCCAAATGTACATGCTCATGCGCAACGCAGGCGCCAAGACGGCTCTCTTGACGCAGGTAATTCCACTATCTCACTGCTGGTTGCCGCTAACGCAATGTGTAGAAACTAGAGACGGTTGGCGAAATGTCCTGCAACGTATGGGAATTGAAGTGGAGGATCCAAAGCCTCAGGCGTTTGTGTAGCCTTCGATCGGCGGCGTTGGCAAGGGCACGCTCGTGCGCGAGATCGACGCTCTCGACGGGCTCATGGGCCGCGTGGCCGACTCGGCGGGCATCCAATTCCGCGTACACTGCAATAAGCTATGAGAAAGCTCAGCTCTGATAGATGCTGAACGCGTCCAAGGGCCCGGCGGTCCGCGGCCCGCGCGCGCAGATGGACCGCGACATCTACCGCGCCAACATGCAGGATGCGCTTCGCGCGCAAGGTACCTTTCTGCCCGTCACACTATTTAACACACGGCGGCGATAGACAACTTGACCATGGTCGAGGACGGCGCGGAAGACATTACAATCTGTCCGGTGACGGGCAAGGTCACGGGTGTCATCACGTCGTCCGGCACAACGATCCCCGCCTCAGCCGTCGTATGCTGATGATTCGAAAAAAACAAAAAAGCTCAAGCGATCTAGGTCATTACGACGGGCACCTTTCTGCGCGGCCGCATTTTCATCGGCGACAAGTCCTTCCCCGCGGGCCGCAAGCTGCGTGAAGCGTACGACGCTTTCTGGCTTGAAATATCTGTCTTTGACACTATATATTGCGCAGAGACGGTGTCGAACCGCCATCCGTGGGTCTCGCACTGACGCTGGAGCGGCTCAACTTTCCTCTCGGGCGGCTCAAGACGGGCACGCCGCCGCGCCTCGATGGCAGTAGCATCTGCCTCGACGGTATTAGTGTGACGTCTCGTGCCACATCGTGGGAACGCGGTTCATAGGACTCGAAGCACAGCCAAGCGACGACGTCCCGACGCCGTTCTCGTATCTCAACGAAGGCAAGTCGCTGCCGCTCGAAGACCGCTTCCTGCCCTGCCACGTCACCTACACGAACGAAGCAACCCACAAGATTGTGCGTGATAACATCAAGCTGCTTCCGCAGTACTCGGAGAACGAGGGTAAAGGTACAAGGGCTCGTCGACCACTTGCGTCCGCAGACAATTGCAATAGGCATTGGGCCTCGCTATTGCCCGTCCATTGACGCCAAGGTCACTCGGTTCGCCGACCGGACGCGCCACCAGATCTGGCTCGAGCCCGAAGGTCTCAACACAGACGTGTACTACCCCAACGGTATCGAATCACTGGTTCAAACATGAGCTGCGACTGATACTGTGCAGGTGTGAGCACAGCGCTACCAGAGGACCTCCAGATCCAGCTCATTCAGACGATCCCGGGTCTGGAGAACGCCAAGCTCGTCAAGCCTGGCTACTCGGTCGAGTACGACTTTATCGACCCGCGATCGCTGCACCACACGCTCGAGACGAAGCAAGTGCCCGGTCTCTTCCTCGCGGGCCAGATCAACGGCACGACAGGTCTTCTTTACTATACCTTTCCATGTGAATTGACGTCGTTGGGACAGGGTACGAAGAAGCAGGCGCGCAGGGCGTCCTCGCCGGTATCAACGCCGGCCTCGCCGTGCAAGGCAAGCCCGCCTTTACGCTGGACCGCGCCGACGGCTTCATCGGCGTCCTCGTCGACGACCTCGTGACGCTCGGCACCAAGGAGCCGTACCGCATGTTTACCTCGCGGTCCGAGTACCGCCTCTTGCTGCGCCAGGTACTTAAATGTTTCGACTTTGGATGAATTACGAACGGGGAGCAGGACAACTGCGACCTGCGGCTCACGGCGCGTGGCCACGCGGCGGGCTTCGTCTCGGACGAGCGCCTTGCGGTGCTGCAGGCGAAGGAAGCGCACATTGCGGAAGCGTGGACGCACCTCAAGAACTTTTCGATGGACCCGCACGAGTGGTGCAAGATCGACGGCATCACCATCTCCAAGGACGGCGTCAAGCGGTCGGCGGCCGACGTCCTCGCCTTTCCCCAAGGTACGAAGCTAATGGCGTCTCTCAAACTCAACTCGACGATTAGTGTCGTGCGAGGACATGCTCGCGATCTGGAAGACGTACAACTACCCGCATGGTACCAGTATTTCTTCTCTCTGGAAATCTCGGATTGACGATCCACATCTAGACATCCACGAGAGCGTCCGGTCCCACATGAAGACCGAGTGTCTGTACCAGACGCAGCTGCGACTCCAAGCCAAAGAGATCTCGGCGTTGCGCTCGAAGGCGCACATCAAGCTGCCCGAAGACCTCGACTACTTCGCGCTGCCGATGCTCTCGAACGAGGAGAAGGAGAAACTCTCGGCCGCCAAGCCCACGTCGCTGCACGCTGCGAGTCGCATCTCGGGCGTGCGCTCGGCGACCCTCCTGCTCTTGTACCAGTTTGTCTCGAAACAAAAAGTCCACCACCACTAAAAGACACCTTTGGTTTCAAAAACGCTTTTTGAATATGTGGGAATGGCGCATGTTCGGGACGCTCTCGGAGGCGACGCAGGAGATCCTCGACTCGCTCGCCGTGACGCTCAACGCGCTCAAAGTGAGCCAAGCGATGCTGCCCGAGAAGCGAACCGACGTCTTTATCGTGCTGCCGACGCCCAACATTGGCATCAAGTTTCGCAACCTCGCGTCGTCGCCACAGCTGGAGGTGCCCTTCCATACTATTATTTTACGATGGGGAAGCAAACGTATAACATCGTCAGATCAAGATTGCCAAGGCGATCGATGACGTCTGCGGCGCACAGACGTGGCTTAAGAAGCGGCTACCGGCCGCCGCCGTCGACATGGGCTCGGACGATGCCGTGAAGCAGGCGGTGGTCGGTAGCGGCATCGAAGAGCTCGAGCAGGTCGAGCTCAAGCCGCCCATGCAGCGTCTACGTCTACGGAAGGACCGACACCTCTGGCGCCTCGCCATGACGTCTCAGAACGTCCAGGTAGATTCATTCATCCGATGAACCACTGCTTAGCAATCAGAACTAGGTTGAGATATCGACCTTTGACGTGGCGCTGGACGCGCGGCCCGTGCACAAGGACGTCTACTTTACCATTTGCGTCGAATCCAAGAGCATCGATGCGCTCGTCGAGTGCGTCGTCAAGCTCGCGCTGGGCGAGGTGTGCTGCGTCGACTCGACGACTGCGCCGCGAGCTGCTAGATGCTCGAGCCGTACGCGATGCAAAACATCTTTGTCGTCGAGAGCATCAACGTCAAGACGCCGGGGGCGCGGGTGCCGCCGTCGCCCAAGAAAAAGACGGTGATCGATCCGCCGGGCACGATGGTGCCACCGTCTTCATCGCCCGCAGCCGCCGACCCCAAGCTCTCGCCCGTCAAGCGCAAGCTCATCTCGATCGCGCCGCGGCTCCGGCTCATGGAGATGGGCTACTCGGCCTTTGTCTGCAACGTGGTGCAGGTCGACATGCACTGAAGCATTTCATTCCAATAGAGTGTTGTAAAAAAGTCGACTAAACGTTGGTCGTTGGCGTCTCGTCGTCCGACTTGTACGCGTGCCGCAGTCGGAGCGACACAAACGACGAATCGTCGTCGTCGCTGGGTACGCCGTCGTAGCCGTCGTGGCTCTGGCGAGGCGTGTGGCTCGAGAGCGACTGGTACCGCGAGAGGTGCCGGGCGTGGGCGCCAAGACCTTCGTCCGCCAGCGAGAGTCGCATGCGGTCGTTGCGAAAGTTGTCGAGCGAGTCGCAAGTGCCGAGGAGCACCGAGAAGAACCGGTCGTACTCGGCGTGGCGGAGCATGAGGCAGCAGGTGGAGAAGGGCACCTTCCCGAGCCGGTTCTTGTCCATGTAGCGAAAGAGGATCGAGCCATACGGCGCAAGCTTCGACTTGTCCGTGCCGACCCACTCGGCGAGGAAGGACACGAGCTCTTCTTCGTACAAGTGGTCGATGCCATCGCGGTCGTGCTTGTCGAAAACGACGCGCAGCTGCTTCATGTACTCAAACTGCTCGACGACGGCTGACCGCTTGGACGCGAGCTCGCGCAGCTGCTTGAGGCGCACGTAGCTCGGGTTGCCGATCGAGCGCGGGACCTTGTCGCCCTACAAGTACGTCCTTTGAACCGGTCGGTCGTGGGTCGAGAGAGTGTACCTGCGTCGCGAGGTACCGAATGATAAAGCCGACGTGCTCGAGGATGATGAAAGCAAACACTTGGTGGAAAATGATGTCGCTCTTCCTCTCGAGGAACGCTTTGCAGCTCACGGGGTCCTTCGACTCGGTCGCGTTGAGCGAAAAGATGGGCACCATGACCGCAACCGAAAAGTCGTAATTGCACTGGTTGTAAAACGCTTGCGAGTGGTACCTAGACGAATCTCGCATCAGACAATATGTCCATCACGCAGGACACAACAGACATGACGATGAAGATGGCCACGATTGTGATGCCAATGATGTTGGCGTACTGCAGTGCCGTCGCCCACTCGCCAA
>NW_012156456.1:151312-167781 GCF_000151545.1 Saprolegnia parasitica CBS 223.65
GTTGAGAAAGGCCGGAATCGGCAGAAGCGGCCAGACGACCGAGAACATGACGACATAGGAAAACTGAATGGCCGCGTCGAGGTAGTCAAACTTGGGATCAAAGACCGGCAGCGTCGACTCGGCCACAATCTCGTACGCCGTGTGCTGGTTGTCGTCGTCCGAGCGCTCGAGGACGGGCACAAAGAAGCGCGTGACGGCCGAGACGTCGGCCGCGAGCTTGCGCGCCGACTTGTTGTCGGTCGCGCGCTGCATGTGCTTGCGCTTGTCGCGGCGCAGCGTGCAGTTCCACGTGCTGAACCACTTGCGCATGCTGAAGGGCCTTCCGCGGTACTTCTTCATGAGGTACGGCACCAGCGTCTCGAGCGTCATGTTGAGAAACTGCGTCACGACGAGCGGCGTCACAAAGAGCGTGTCGATCGTCAGCACCCCTGGCGTCCACGTCCACCCGACGAGACCGACAATGTCGACCATAAACTAACGCAGTTGAAAAATTTCATGCAAAACAAGTATCAAGTTGATACCTTTTGGCTGATCGTGTCGCCGAACGGCAGGTACACGAACGCGAGGAAGAGGAACCAGAAGAACCAGTTGGACCACACAAACACAAACGACCGGTGGATGAGCTACGCGAAACGACGAGTTAGAGCGAGTGTATACCCGCGTCAAAGTTATACCCGTGCTTCGTACTCGGATTTCTTCTCGCAGTTTTCCCACTCGACAAACTTGGCCGAGAGCCAGTTGAAAAACTCGAAAAAAATGACGTCGATGACGAGGCCGAGCGCGATGCCCTGTGCGAGGATGTAAACCCAGCGGTCCGACCCGATCGTCGACGTCTCCGAATTGAAGCACGTGACGAAATACACGCAGTCGAGAATCGACAGGTCGGTGGGCTTTGGGTTCTTGGTAAGCCCCGCGCGACAGTCGCTGCACATGGGCAGTTGCTTGGCGTAGACGTACCACTAGACACAGATCGTCGGTCCAACGACATCAATAGAAACGCACCTGGATGAACGGCAGCAGCAAAATGCACTGGACGATGCAGCTCACGACCACAAAGAGACCCATGGTGGTCCGGAGCATCTCGAGCTTCCCGTGCTTCGGCGTCTTCTCCCACTGCTGCGTGAGCATGTTCTGCTCCCACGTGTACTGGTAGTTGGAGTTTTCTTCGTTGGCTTCAAACACTGTCTGCTTGTACCCGCCGAGGTTCCACTTCTCGACAAGGAGCCGCGTCTCGCGCCCCCACACGTGCAGCAGAATCGGCGCCCAGATCGTCGCAATGCCAAAGCCAAAGACCGAGAGGCCAATCATGTAGACGCTCCACGACTGCGAGACAAAGTACCGGCACGTGATGTAGTAGACGGTGCCGATGACCACGATCGGGACCAGCGCCTTGGTGTAAATGTGCATGAACGCAAAGAGGAACGCAATGCGCTCGCCAAAATGCAGACGCAGCTCTACGAACATATTCTTGACAGATTGATACAAAATACGATGGCAATACCTTCAATGGCCCAGCGCTCCGAGTTACCCGTGATCGTGCGGCCCCACTTGAATTGGAACGTGCGTTTGCGGTACATTTCGAAAAAGTCCTTGCTAAACCTACATCCACGCGTCAGCGCCATATCTTACGTCACAACGCACTTTTTGTCGTGCAGCGGAAACACGGCGTGGATCACGTCGTCGACGGTCGGGATGCACTGCCGGTCGATCGTCGCCTCGTCCTGGTCGTAGTCGCGCAGCGCGTTTCGGATGATGTTGTGCGTGAGCTGGAGCTCGAGCGCCGGCGAGAAGCAAATGTCCTTGGAGCCTGCGAGGGTCATCAGTTGGAAGAGGACGCGCAGAGATACGCTACCTGTGATCGGCAGGCGCGCTTCACCGAGCCGCGACGTCGCGTTGCCTTGGGCAATCGCAAACTCGTCCTTCTCGCGCATGAACTCGAGGTGCAGCAGCCCTTTGCTCTACGCAACGCATGAGACCCGAGGCTTCCGTCGTGGTTGCTACCTTGTACGGGTCGACGAGGATGCAAATGTTGTCCGTCTGCGCATGCGTCACGTCCCGCTCCTCGACGTAAATGTCATTGTCGAGCAAGATGACGCCGAGGCCCGACTGGACGAGCCGCCGCAAGCACTTTTGCTGCAGCGCGGCAACGTGCGCTGAAATGTCGGCTGGCGTCAAGTGCGCGCGCGTCACGGGGTCCGTCACGCCGCGCAGCCGCGACTTGTACAGCCTACATGGTCTCTCCATGAGCTATCATGAGGAGCGAGCAGCAGCCGCTGTACCGAGCGACTTGCTTCGTATTGCGCAAGATGAGGGCGAACGTGTAGCGCTGCGTCTCTTGGATCGTCACGCGCGGGACGGGGAAGTTGGGCAGGTCTACGCACAGGCGATAGGTATGCTGCAGGCTGCTGGTCGTACCGTTGGGGCGCCGACGCCGGCCTGCCGACGCGTTCGTGATGGTCGAGTTGACCATGGACTTGCGCAGCGCCTCCTTGTTGATAGCGATCGTGTGGTTGTCGACGACGTCCGTGAGGACGTTGGTGGGCGTCGTCTGGTCCTCGTACGGCTCGCGGTCGGTCGAGACCATCGTGTCGGTGAGGAGTCGGCGCACGACCTGCGGCAGCGGGATGCGCAGGCCGGTGCTCGAGTGGGGCTCGGGCGCCATGGTCTCGTACGCGGCCTCCTCGTCGACCGGCGACGGGTTCTGGTTGCGCTGCAGCACGAGCGCCCGGTACGCGGCCTCGCCCGCGGGCGTCCACGGCGTCGTCATGGCCTCTACGCTGTGAGCAACGGAACTATCCAGTTTCAGGCGCGCGGTACTCTCTTGCTCTTTGTATACCCTCGCGGTGCCGAAACCTCCAAGATTGAATATGTTCATGCATTGATAGAGGTTCCAACGAGCACAAGCCACGCTCCGCGATGCTGGATCAACGTTGCACCTGGCTGCCTCATCAACTTTGCCACCTCGTCGACATGGAAAGCAAGGTAGCGAAAGAGGCTCCGTCAAATTCGATCAAAATTACCGTATTGGGTCGTCTTTTTACGTGTAAATGCGGCAAATCGCAAGGCCGATCGCTGCCATCTGAGAACGCTGCGAGAGCGACGAGGCTTAGAGCCTACACTAGCCAGACTCAATGGGCGCGATGGACGGGAGAGTTTGAGAAGCGGTCGCCATGCATGAAGTGGCGCCATGGCTAGCTGAGTGTTAAAAATGCATATTTTGCAGATTGGCCAACAACGTGGAGCATGGCTGAGGTACCGCGCTTTGACGGTCCCGTGCTCGTGGATCGCGCCGGCTTTAGCGCGTGGCAGGCCGAATTCATGACGTCGGCGACGGCGCTGGGCTACGCGACGTACTACATGGAGGCAACCTTTGACGACCCAGCGGCCTTTGCGGCGGCGATCGCCCAGCTCGAGGCGAGGGACAGTGTCGTCGAGCCGGTCGACGCCGATGCTGCGCAGCGCTACGCCCAGTTCAAAGCCTTGCACGTCTTCTATCAAGAGCAGCTCCACGCCCGCGCTCGCGTGTACCTTGCGTCGGCAGTCGACCCATCCCTGCAGCGGACCATGGCCACGCTGACGTCCTGCTACGACGCATACCAGCACCTGCTGCAGCGCTTTTCCCCGAGCTCCGCAGCGGCAATCCTCGCGTCACTCGCTGCTGCGGCAGGCGACGAGCCAGCGACGGTCGTCCGACTTGTGGACGAGCTGCTGCCAGCCCTGCGCTTGGCGATCGTCGGAGACAAGGACTTGTGCGGACTCTCCGTCATCGACTACGATACTCACGTGTGGAAAGAGCTTCGAGCGGCGCTCATGGCGCAGTGTTTTGTCGACGCGCCACGCTGCCAGGCGGCGCTCGCTGGGGAATCGCCAGCACCAGCGTCCTCGGCGCCGTCGTCGACGGGCACAGAAGCGAGTCGTGCTCTCGGTGCAGCACATGAGCCTGGTAGCGATAAGGCGCCGAGCGACGCCGAGCCTGGCCCGAAGCGGCCGCGCCTCCACGACATTCTCTCGGCCGCAGTGTCGTCGGACGACGAAGATGGCGACGACGAAGCGCTGCCGCGGGACGAGCCACCACTCGCGCGGACCGTCTATCTCACGCAGCTCAACCACAACGTCACGGAGGCGGTCTTGCAGGAGCTGTGCGAATCGTTTGGTCTCGAGGTACCAACCATCACTGCTCTTTGCGCTCACGCGAATCACACAGACGGACCCAGCGACGCACTTTCCCGTCATCGACGTCTACCTCAACTACCGGACGCGCCGGCCGCGCGGCGACGGCATCCTTCGCTTCACGACGGCCCAAGGCGCAGTCGACGCCGTCGATGCCCTTCACAGTGCGATCGACTGCGCGCGTTTGCCCTCTGACGCACGAATATGCGATAGACAAGCAGGCGCGGCCGCATCTGCCGGTGCTTCACGCGCGGCTGCTGGATGCCGCCACCTCCGCGCTCTTAACGGCGCAGATGTACATGCCGAGGACGCTCTGGACGTGCGCAACCTGCCGCCGCGAGATTTCTTGCTGGCGCAGCGCCTGCGACGAGTGCAAGCAGCCCCGCATCCGACCCACCGCGCGCAGCGAGCTCTTTCCGACCGACTGGCTCTGCCCACTGTACAACTCCTCGACGAGGCTGCATCTCACAATGCGTGTCTAGATGTGCCAGCGCCAATCCCAGCGATGCCGTCAAATGCAGTGGCTGTCGCCAGCCACGTTCGCTTACGTAAGCACATCGACTAACTACTACTACCGAGGACCGTCGCTACCCGCTCGAGCTTTTGAATCAACGTCTCGAGCGCGCTCGTTGCGTCGGTCGTTTGCGTGAGCTCTGGCTCGACGCGCGCTGCGCAGTCGTCGAGCACCTTTCGCACGTGTTTGGAGGCCTTGCGCGAGGCCAGGCGCATGCGCCGCGCGGTCGCCATGAGCCTACGATCGATCGATCGAATGAATAAGGTCCTAGTCGTCGTACGCGTGAAGGCGCAGCGTGACCTTGTGCTTGTCGACGCTGGCGCGCTGGCAGCGCCAGATCGTCTGCATGACGGCCGCGGCATTGTCGCGCGCACACACCGTGTCGGCGCGCTCGGTGATGGTGCGCATGGTGTCTTCTTCGGCAAGCGTGATGATGAGCGCGTCGACAAACACGACGCGGAGCAGCGAATTGAAGACGAGGCCGCCGAGGACGCCGCCAATGAGGCAAAAGAAGCGCCCGGCAGTCGTAATGGGCACGACCTCGCCATAGCCCACCGTCGCCTACACGCCGTCGCATGAGGTGGCGACGGGTGTGTCGACGCACCATCGTCACGATCGAGATCCACAACGCATCCGCAAACGACGTCACGTTCGGGTTGAGCGTGCTACGCCGCGAATGACGATCGGTTTCAAGCCAGAGTGATGGTACCCTTCGATCTGGATGATCGCAATCGAGGTCAGGATGAGGTTGACGAGAAGCGCGAGCGAGGCAAAGGCCGCGGGGTACACGTGGAAGAGGTACTTGATGGAGAAGAACGGCGATGACGACTTGACGTTGTGGATCGCCCCTACGGCCGACCGCTCGTTGCTTTCTGGCGTTCAAGGAACCGGACGTACCGAGGAACGCGATGCTGTTGGTGTTGAAGCCGAGGACGTTGCGCACGAGGCGCCCAAAGACGTAGACGCGCACGAGCACGACGAGCCCTATGCAGCTCATCGCACGATATTCAACGTCGGCAAGCGGCCGCACCAAACTGGTTGAGGTTGTACGCGATCTCAACATAGCAATGGCCTTGGTCGCGGAGGAGACCGGTCGCGCACACAGACTCGATCGCTCCCTGCGATGAGTAAGACACGAGGCGCCTCGTCGCAGGCACCTACCTCGGTCGCGGCCGAGATGTACTGATGCACGAGCACGGTGTAGTCGAGGCGCGGCAGCATGTGCACAACGAACACGATCGTTTCCAGCATGTAGAGCCTGCGCACATGAAGAGGCCCATGCGAGTAAGCAAGCGGAACGCACCAGCGCTTCGTGAACGCGCGGTGGTAGAGGCGCGTGCGCGGGTCGAGCTGTCCCGAGGTCACCTCGATGGCGCAAATGCCGTCTACTGGTCGTTCATGGGTGGTAGCGATGGGGAGAGTTCACCATAGCGAAAGTAGATGAGCACGACCAGCGTCACCGTGACGACCGTGAGAAAGGCTTTCGTAAGGGTCAGCGACGCCGCCGTCTCTGCGTCAGGGAGTCCGTTCACCCACGAGGCATAGCTCCAGTACAGCTGCAGTGGACTCTGAGTAGATCCATACGATCTGGTAGTGTACCTTCATGATGGCCGACTCGCCGAGGATGCTTATGAAAGCGAGGACGCCGATCCAGTTTTCAATGCGGCGCTGGCTCGCGTACATCTAGTCTTAGATACATGGAGAGCATGTCGCGAATCCAAAGCGCACGTTTTTGAGGCGGTTGATGCGCTGCAGCTCGGTGACGGTTGTTTGCCACAGCTCGTCGTTGACCAGCATGCGCTGCTTGAGCTAGACCGCGTGTTGGAACCAGACTCGTATGCATCTCATGCCGCACCTGGGACCGGTAGAGCTCGTCGCGGGGCTGGATCGCGTTGCGGCGCGCGGGGCGGAGGCGCTTGGCGATGTAGCGCACGCTTCGCGCCGGCAGCATTAGCTGGACGTCCATGAGGCTCAGGCGGGGCATGGCAACTCGTAAAATTAGACGGGCGACTCAAATGCATCACGAATCTATTTTGAGATCGCACCGCGTATTTATTCGAATGCCGTCTTGAGATTGAGATTTGAGTTTGAGCCGAATACAAAGCGGGTTAAGTTGATTAGATTAGATAGGACGCGCTTACACGCAGTGCGTGATGACGCGGTAGACGAGCGAGTGCTCGACGAGGTACTTGTGCTTCTTGACGTGGACCGACGCGCCGACGATCGGGATCGAGCGCAGGAAGAGTGACATACTGCACGCGATCTGGACGCACGTGACGCACTGCCGCCACTTGTCGACCGCCGCTCCCATCTCGAGGCGCCCGGACGACGAGAATGCGCCGAGGAGGAAGCAGAGCACGGGCCCCAAGAGCGCGTTGACGCCGTATGGGGCCAAAGCGCTGATGGCAAAGAAGCCCATCATGACGGCCAGGACAGCAGTCAGCGTCCATTGGCCGGCGGTCGCAAAGGCATACGCCGCGGCATGGCCGGCGCTGAGCACCGCGCGCATCCAGAGCTCAGCGTAGAGGAGGCCGAACGCCAACGGCTTCCAGAGCGCGACGACCGCCGTCACAAAGAGGACGTCGAGGATCTTGTTTTCGAGGAACTTGTACCCGAGGAAGCGCCCGAGGCTCGTGCGGTACGCATGCGCACCCCACCGGACAGGCGGGACCACGGCGCGGGTCGTAAAGCCCTTCTTCTTGGCCCAGGCGTAGGCGTCGGCCTTGCCGAGTTCGTAGAGCCACTGGATGCTCTCGGGCGCCGGCGGATACACGGCCCACCACATGGGCACGTACTGGGACGGCTTGATGTCGGCCTGCGTGCAGTAGAACGGACTGACCGTGACCGTCGTCTCGTCCACGACGGGCTGGAAGTCAAAGATGCCGCCGTCGAAGACCCACTCGCCGTTGAGGTGGAATGGGAAGCCGGCGATCGGCGTCGCGCAGCACGACGCCAGCACCGCACTTACGCCATGCTCGGCGTCCGAGAAGGTGCTCACGCGGCGCGAGCGCCACTTGGAGATGCTCGAGTAGACAACGATGCACTTTTGCGTCTCGTTGAGCTCCGTGATGCGCTCAAAGTTGCCATACCGACGGACGGCTTCGCGCAGGTAGGCGCGCACGTTGCAGGCGCCAGCGAGCGACGCCCGGGCGAGAGGCACAAAGTCGTTGACGACGCCGTGCACCATAGCATCGAAATCGCCGTCGAGCGCGAGGCCGAGCGCTGCGAGCGAGCCGCCGGACGAGCCGAGGACAGTCGCGTCGCGGTGGAGGCCGAGGTCCTGGAGCGCCTTGGCGACGCCAAAGTGGTAGGTCTTGAGCCAGCCGGAGCAGGCAAAGGAGTAGCTGGATGGACGGGCAGTCATCTGATTGCTATGAGTTCGTAGTTGCTGGATCACTGCAAGTCCGTGACTGCGGACGGTGTCGTCGACGAGCGAGCTTGGCACAGTACTGTACGAGGTTCAACGTGGCCGCTTGTAGCTCAAGCACCAAGAACCCTACGAAGTCGCACGTGATTGGCTCCTGCAAAGTTGTTCCAGCGTTTGATTGGTGCAGAAATGATAAAGCCTCGTGATTGGCGCTTTGGATGACGTCATCGATCCCGCCCCAGCGTCGCCGATCGAGTCACGCCGGGTGGCAAGTGATTCCCGGCTCGTGGCCAAGTGAGATTCTGACGCGCTGTCGTCACGTGGCTGTGATTGGCTGAAATGGAGAGTGACAGAGACGAGTCAGGGCACGCTGATTGGCTGGACATCAAACTGGACAGATCTTTGGTCGTTTGAGAGGCGGTTTCCAGTGCGCGCACTTGGGCCGCAGTTTGCATTGCATGTGCCGAAGGAGCCTGATGGCGCTTTAAGTGGCAGCAAATTCATGCAAAAGAGAGCGTGTGCCTAGAGATACCTAGAGAATCTAGAGACGCGGATAGATGGAGTCAATGCATCGCTCTCGTCGCTCCCTTGATAACGCGATCTTCGGAACCCACCAGCCGTTTCGAACAGAATCCTGTGCGGACAAAGAGCAGAAACCTCGCTTTACGAGCCTGTTTCGACCTTCTCGAACAAATTTACTTTGTATTGGTCCGATTGCGATGATTCACCCCTTGGACATTCTGACATGAATGGATGCACTTCAAGTGCGCGCCGGAGGTTCGCGCACTTTTGCCACACGTTTTTTCGAACGCCACTCCTTCAACTTGGCGAAAGATGATGTGGCGGCTGCTGCTGCTCGCGGCCTTCTGCCGCGCCGAGTCGCCGCACGATGCGATCTTCGCGGCGCTGCATTCGCCGCCGATCGAGATCCTCTCGCCGACGCAGAACCAGGTGCTCGAGTCGTCGAGCCTCAGCATCGGCATCGTCGTGCGCGAGCCGTCGCGAGCCCTCGAGAACCCACAGGTCTGCGTCGGCGTTGCGCCCGTCGCTCGCCGGCAGAGCTCGAATCTGAGCGAAAACTGCTTTGAGCAGACCAACATGACGACGTTCCACGCGACAAACCTCGAGCCCGGCACCCGCTACCACGTCAACGTGCAGCTCGTCGACCGCGGCAACGTCATCGCCATGTCGCTGCGCCACTTTCGCGTGGCTGCCGTGCCTCTCGAGCACGGCTACGTCACGGTCGAGGCAGCGCTCGAGGCGGCCGAGCACCTGTACACCGATGGCCAGCTGGAGGCGGCCATGGCCGTTTACGAACGCATCCTCGCCCAAGTGCCCGACCACGAAGGTGCCACGTACGCGTACATTGTCGTGCTGGTCAAGGCCAAGCAAGACGAGACGTTGATCTCGGTGTTGGGCGCGGCGCTGCAGCGCAACCCGTCGCACGCCATGTACCACAACCTCCTCGCGATCTCTCTGCGCCGCAAGGGACAGCTGGATGCTGCGCTGGACCACTGGCGCCGCGCCATCGCGCTCGACCCCAACTTTGTTTTAGCGCAAATGAATCTTGGCTCGGTCTTGCAAGACCACGGGTACCTCGAGGCCGCGCTGCCGGAGCTCCGCGCGGTCGTCCATCGCCTCGACGATCTGCAAGACGACGCGATCGCGTACGAAGCTGTCGGGCGCCTGTGCTCGGTCTTCATCGACTTTGAAGAGATCCATAACGCGCAGCAGTGCTTGAGCACCGCTCTCGAGCGCTGGCCCACGGACGCGCAGTTTCGCATTGCTGCTGGCAACCTCTTTTGGCGCGTACGCAGATTGCACCTGACGTTGCCTCACATCGTGTCTAGGCCTACGACGTGGACGCGGCGCTCGATCAGTACGCGATCGTAGAGCCCGACGTGGTTCCTGCGATGGTACTCACTCGATATTCTTCAGTCCAAAGCCGACCTGCGTAGGTGTACGCCGCGGTCGCTCGCGAGCACCAGGGCGACGCGGAAGGCAGCGCGGCCTTGCTGGACAAGGTCGCATCCGCGTGCGAAGGGAGCTAACGCCATTTTAGGCGCAAGCGCTGGCCATCACGCAGGGCAAGCCGTTCAGCTACATCCAGGTTCTCCGCGCGCTGGTGCTGCCATGGATCCACCCGAGTGACGACCGCTCAGTCGATGCCGTGCGCGCCGCCATGGAAGCCAGCCTCGACGCGCTCACCGACCTGCGTACGCCCTGTCTCGTCGCTCGAAACTCATCATTTGCGATGCAGAACCCGATGACATGGCTCCGTCACGCCGGCGCTTCAGCCTCGCGCTTCCGCTGCACGCGCACCTGCGCAACAACAAGCATCTGCGCGCCAAGATAGCAGACGCCTTTCGGGGCTTGCTGCCCGCGGGTTCGAGGCAGGTGGCAGCGCAGCGCTTCGACTCGCCGCATTTTGGCGCCGTCGCGAACCTCACGCGCACGCGCGTCGGCTTTGTCGGGCGACTCGCTCGCGCCTCGTGGCTCCGCGAGACGTTCTCTGCGCTCATCCAGCAGCTCGACACGCAGCGCTTTGAGGTGTTTTTGTTTACGCTCGACGCCAAGGAAGACGGCGCGGCCGACTATATCGAACACGTACGCGCGAGGGTGATTGCGTGATCCCACGGGCCGTCGTAGATCGTCGTGGTCGCCGACGCAGTGGCGCAGGCCGCCGCCATCATCCGCAGCTGCAGCATCGACGTGCTCGTCTACCCCAGCGTACGTCACTCCTCGTACAAGTGAATTCCCACTGAAATAGCTGGGCGACGACGCGACGACGTATGCGCTGAGCTTGCTGCGCCTCGCTACCGTCCAGGCCGTGTGGTACGGCCTCCCAGAGACGTCGGGCGTGCCCACCATCGACTACGCTCTGACGTCGACGCTCGAGGCAGCGGGGCACGAAGACCACTACACCGAGGCGCTCTTCCCACTCACGTGCGTTGCTTGGCGACACACGCTTCATAATGATCGCCATGTAGCGGCTTCGGCCTCTTCGTTCCGGCCCACGAGCCCGCGCCAGTGCCCGCGGCGACGGTCCAAGGCGTCCGAACGGTCCTCAAGCAGATATTCGACTGGCCTGTCGACGACCTGATGCGCGTTTACATCCTGCCGAGCGTACGAACTTCGGATCTCCAACGCGAAATGGATGCTGCTGCTAGGACATTGTGTCGATGCACGCCGACATGGTCGTCGCCATCAAGCGGCTGCTGCGGCTCGACGGGTCTGCGTGCGTGCTGATTGCCTCCGCGGACCAGTCCGCGACGCTCGAGAGACAGCTGCTCGAGCGCATTGGCCTCCACAGCCCTCGCGTCCAGTTTAGTCGCCTCGAGTTCTCGATGCGCGTCTTGATGCGCGGCGCGGACGTCGTGCTCCAGCCGCTCTACACCCCGCGCGTCCAGCCGACCATCCACGTACAGCAAATAGTGTCGAGAGACGATTGAGATAGCGTAGGCGCTCCGAGAAGGCATCCCGATCGTGACGCTGCCGAAAGCCTTTTGGCGCACGCGCCTCGCGGCCGCCATGCTCGAGGAGGTCGGCGTCGCCGACGTGTGCGTGACGCGACCGTCGGCAGCTACGTGCGCCGCGCGATCCAGCTCGCGTCGAAGCGCGCACTGCGCGACGAGGTCATCGGGCGCTTGGTGCGTGGACGGGATGTTCTCTTTGAGGACGAGACGGCCGTCTCCGAGTGGACGCGCTTCTTTACCTTTGCTTCCGATGGGCCCCCGAGCCAACGCCAACCGCTTCTTTTGACGTAGCCCTTTCTTATAATGCCCTTTTTGTTTCTCTGTGGTCACCAGTAAGATGACGTGGCGTCCTCCGAGGCGAGCTGCAATGTTGACGAGCCAATCGCATCGCGACACACAACCTGCATCGTTCGAGCCCTACTTCGTAGAGCTCTTCGTAGCGTTCGAGCCCTACTTCGTAGAGCTCTTCGTAGCGTTCGGGTGTAGCATCGAAACAAGTCTTGAAGACGCGACAGACTTCTTCTTTACGAGTGCTGAATGCAGTTGAGTCGCTCCAAAGCGAGCATGAGGGCTTGCGTCCCGAGCTTGCCGCCGTTGGCTTGCGCCTATCGGAAAGCTTTCAGTATGGAGTGATTGAGTTGCACCTACCTGCACGGCAAGGTACAGCTGGTTGGCGAGCGCAAGACCCGGCAGCGCCAAGCCCATCCTAAGAGACGGTGAGGAACGAGCGAACACGACTGAGAGCGTACGTCTGGGACTCCTTGAGCGCGATGCCCATGTCCTTGATGAAGTGCTCGACCATGAAGCCCGGGTTAAAGTCGCGGCGAGCGATGCGCGGGCCCATGTTGTTGATGGACCACGAGCCCGCAGCGCCGGCGCCGACGGCCGCAATCGCTTCGTTCAAGTCCAAGCCCGCCTTGTGCGCATACAGGAGGCCTTCCACGACACCAATCATGTTGGTCGCAATCAGAATCTAGAAAGCATCTTAGACGGCGCTGCAGGCTGAAGGCTCTGTACCTGGTTGACCATCTTGGTGTGCTGGCCAGCACCCGCGCCGCCCATGTGGCGGATGTTCTTGCCCATGACGTTGAAGAGCGGCAGAACCTTCTCGAGCGCAGCAGCGTCGCCGCCGACCATGATGGACAAGCGGGCTTCCTTGGCGCCGACGTCGCCGCCCGAGGCAGGTGCTATGTGACCGTCCAGCCTCATGACCGGTACCGTTGTACTGTACCGTCAATGCACGAGACGCCCTTGGCCTGGGCGGCAGCGTAGATCTCCTTGGCCAGCGACGGCTCGCTCGTCGTCATGTCCACAACGATGCCACCGGGCGAGAGCGTCGAGAGCACGCCTTGGTCGCCCAAAATGACCTGGCGCACGTCGCTCGGGTAGCCGACAATCGTAAACACAACGTCTACAACCAGCATGAGGCGTGCTTGGATAGAGTTTGTCGGACCCGACTGCGCGGCGACGGCGGCTGGCGTCGGCGCGTACGTGGCGCCCTTGGCCACGAGGCTGTCGCACTTGCTGGGCGTGCGGCTGAAGACCGTGACCGTGTAGCCGGCGTTCTGCGCAGATACAATGTAAGAGCCCCATCGCGTGGAGGAGGCGGCTGTACGAGGATGTGTTCGCACATGCTCTTGCCCATGATGCCCGTGCCAATGAACCCAATGCGCATCGTCATCTTCTTGATGATCGTCTTGGCCGTCCAAATGATTTCTGGTGAACGTCCGAGGATCAACATATCCGGATACAACACGTGTGTTGCATATCCGGTGGGTGTGCATTTCACACGTAGGTTTTTCACTTCTCGGTTGTCATGCATGGTTGTCACCAAGCTAGCACAATGTCCGCGCGGCTTTCATGCCACCACCAGCCGCCATTGCCATGGCACAAGTATTCGCTCGTACTATTCACTTGACATGTGTCGTAGCTGCTTGTAATCTGCACTCGACAGTATGCTCATTATTGCATGGAATGGTCGAAGCATGGCTACTGTAGGAGGAAGCAACGGTTGGTATTGGCCGTTCAAGACAGCTCCACTGCGAGTCAACATCAACCATGTGCCAGGACGACCCACGTCTACGATGGCGTTTGCGCCGAGCTCTCAATCAGGATACGTATGCGTGGCGCTCTTGCCGTTTTTCACGTGAGAAATGAAGATTTTCACGTGATGATGCATTCCCCAAACAGCAACATGGACGTCCTCCTCGAGTGCCAAGCGCCGTACTGCGACTGGATCCTCGCGGGCCGCAAGACGGTCGAGACGCGCCGGTACCCGTGTCCCGACCACCTCATTGGCCAGCGCATCTGGCTCCTTGAGTCGCCCGCAGGCTCGGTGCGGCAGTCGGCCGTGCCGGACCAAGTCGACCTGACGACGACGCCCGGTCTGCGCATCGTGGGCCACATCATCGTCGCCGCCTCCGTGCGCTACACGTCGCAGGCGCATTGGGACGCAGATGCGTCGCGTCATTGCGTCCCGGCGTCGTCGGGCTACGAGTGGTCGCCGGACGTCGACGTCTACGGCTGGGAGCTCTCGGCCGCGGTCGCGACGACGACGGCGCCGCCGATCTCGACCATTGCCCGCGCGTACCGGTCCTTCTTCCTCCCCGTGCTGCACGTTCCGACCGTCGACATCTCGGACCCGACGTCGCCCGACGTGCTCGACGCGATCCGCGCGCAGTGCGCGACGCTCGGCTTCCTCCGCGTCACGTGGAAGAACTTTCCCGTCGACGTCGTCCGAGAGGCCCATGACGCCACGCGCGCGTTCTTCGCGCTCTCGGATGCAGAGAAAGCCACGGCCTCGAAGGCTGCGACCCAAAAGACCAACGCGTCGTTCTGCAGCACGGGCTTCCGCGGCAACACGAGTGCGTACAACGCCGGCGGCCGCGAGTCGTGGTCGTGCGTCCGGCCCGACTTTGACCCGAGCGCGCCGCCGCGAGGCGCGTACTACGCCAACCCGACGCACTTTGCGCAGGCGCCGGACCCGCAGGTGCCGTGGCCCGCGCCGGCCATCGCGCCAACGTTCCGCCCGGCGGTGACGGCCTACTACGCGACCGTGGACGACTTGGCGCAAAAGCTGCTGCGCATGTTTGGGCAAATTCTGGAGCTCGAGGACCCTGAGTCGCTCACAAAGCTCTCGAAAGACCACGCGAGCAGCCTCAACCTCACGAGTCTCCGCTTCGAAGACGACAGCAACGTGGCTGCGAACGCGATTTTGCCGGCGCACGGTGACGTCACGAGCGTCACGATCTTGTCCCATGACGCGTCCGACGGGGCGAGCGGGACGGCCTGCCTCCAGGTGCTCAACCCGACGTACGACGCGCACGAGCCGCATAGTTTGCGCTGGATTGCGCTGGCGGACGCAGCGCCCGACGCGCCGCCGTCGTTCCTCGTGAACCTCGGACAGATCATGGAGCGCTGGTCCAACGGCCGGCTCAAGGCGACGCTGCACCGCATCGCGCGGCCCGTGCACCCTTCGATTCTGCGCCGCCGCCAAGCGATCGTGTTCTTTTGCGTGACCAACTACGACGCAGAGCTGCGACCATTGGTGGGCGACACCAACACGTACACGCCTGAGCGCATGGCCGCGTACGCAAATGCGCGCCTCGGGCCGTTCCACGACGCGTCCAAGAGCCTTCTGGAAGCCTACGCGATCTACAACAAAGATATCATCGCGCCGGACGCGTACATTGCCCTGGCGCAATAACGTAGAAACCGATCAACGAACCGCCGGTTGTCCTTGTATTCATATTGCAAATGTCGGTGGCATGAGAGCCTTTTCTCACTCACAAGGAATGCGAGCTGGTCTTGATGGCGCGAAGCACCATTTTAAAGTGATTTCATTGGCTGATTCTAAATCATTTGGACCAATCACGCGTATTTCAGCTCGGCGCACGTCGAGCCGAGGCGCTTCGTGCGCGAATTCAAGGTTGAAAATGAAATCGCTCATACTTCGCATGACGATAGAGGACACCTTGGAGAACTCAGAATGCTACTTCACGTCGGCGTTAGAGCCGTACACCCAGCGTTATTAGCATTTCTATATCTATTTGTGGTATATGCCACAAACAACCACATATGACCATTTGTACGCTCATGAGGATCTGGGGCCGCAGCGCGCAGGCTGTGGCCTCTTGCGGATGAGGTTGGCACATGCGCTTTGACATCGTCTTGTTTATGTGCACACTGCACCATGCACGACCTCGGGAAGTAGCCGTTCCAACAGTGCCACGAAAGGCGACTCGTTCAACCAACAAAGTGCAGACAGCAGTGTCGACAGTGCTAGGGCGGTATTAAATTCACGGCAAAACCCTCGTTTTCCAACTCTGCGTCACGGATGCACGTTGTTGAGCCGCTCCAAAGCGAGCATGAGCGCATGCGTCCCAAGCTTTCCGCCGTTGTCTTGCGCCTACAAGCCACGAGACAGCACTCAACGTATTGTGGTTCGGTCGTACCTGCACGGCAAGGTACAGCTGGTTGGCGAGCGCAAGACCCGGCAGTGCCAAGCCCATCCTACGCACGAATGCATGGCACGATCTCAAATACGAATCACGTACGTCTGGGACTCCTTGAGCGCGATACCGAGGTCCTTGATAAAGTGCTCAACCATGAAGCCCGGGTTGAAGTCGCGGCGGGCGATGCGAGGACCAAGGTTGTTGATGGACCACGAGCCCGCAGCGCCGGCGCCAACCGCCGCGATCGCTTCGTTCAAGTCCAAGCCCGCCTTGTGCGCGTAGAGAAGGCCCTCGACCATCCCAATCATGTTGGTCGCAATCAAAATCTACCATTTCCAACATCAACGAGCGGTCAACCAGACGAGTCGACGCACCTGGTTGACCATCTTGGTGTGCTGGCCAGCACCCGCGCCGCCCATGTGGCGGATGTTCTGCCCCATGACCTGGAAGATCGGAAGCACCTTCTCCATCGCAGCAGCATCACCGCC